>NC_085857.1:24676727-24679227 GCF_034702125.1 Engraulis encrasicolus
TGTGTGTGTGTGTGTGTGTGTGTGTGTGTGTGTGTGTGTGTGATTGTCTGTCTGTCTGTCTGAGTGTGTGTCAGATTGTGTGTAAAATGTATGTAATCATTAACTTGGTATAGTTGCCCCGTTTAAAGTCAGCACCCATGACCTGCCCAAATAGAAAGCAAAAATCACCAATGGCAAGATAACACAGACATGGGCAGCAGGAATACAAACACTCTGCTGTAGTCATCAACTAAACATTTCTTTTAACACTACATTTGTTATATATTTGGTGAACATTGCCTTTATGCATATTTCTTGTCTGTGGTTGTCATTTGGTAAGTGTTGCTTCTATACATGCAATGTATTTTTCGTCAGTGGTCACCATTTGGTAAACATTTCTTTTAACACTACATTTGTTATATATTTGGTGAACATTGCCTTTATGTATAGCCTATTTCTTGTCTGTGGTTGTCATTTGGTAAGTGTTGCTTCAATACATGCAATGTATTTTTCGTCAGTGGTCACCATTTGGTAAACATTTCTTTTAACGCTACATTTGCTATATATTTGGTGAACACGCATATTTATGCATATTTTTTTGCCTTGGTCGTCATTTGGTAAGTGTTGTGTCTATACAATTTCTCGTCAGTAGTCGTTATTTGGGAAACATTTGGTCATTTTGTGAACATTGGATTATGGATATTTCTTGTCAGTAGTTATCATTTGGGAAACATTGCTCTTAAGCTTAATTGCTCGTCAGCAAATGAACTGTATGGACAGGATAAAACAGACAACAGGTTGGAGGAATACAATGTGAGTGCGTGCGTGCATGTGTTTTTATTTCTTTGTATGTACATGTGTTTGTTCCCTTTCTCCCGGGTCCATTCATACAACGAGGACTGGACGTGTTTCGCTAGACATCAAGTCATTTGTGTGTGTGTGTGTGTGTGTGTGTGTGTGTGTGTGTGTGTGTGTGTGTGTGTGTGTGTGTGTGTGTGTGTTTGTGTGTGTGTGTGCGTGTGTTTGCACGCATGCGTGTGTGTGTGTGTGTGTTACAGGTCCATCCGGACAATGAGGACTGGACGTGTTTTGAGCAGTGTGCCTCACTAGACATCAAGTCATTCTTCGGCTTCGAGAGCACTGTGGAGAAGATCGCCATGAAGCAGTACACAGCCAACATCAAACGGGTACAGTAAAGTAGGGGTCGACCGATACAGATTTTTTAATGGCCGATGCGATACCGATTTTTTTTCATCACCCTTGGCCGATACCCGATTTCCGATACCCGATATTTGGGGCCGATATGGATTTGAAAAAAAGTAAAAAAAAAAAGACAAATATTCCAGGTCTCAAGTTAAAAATAAACATTCCTTTAACATTATCAATTTGAGGTATAACTTGTAACATTTAAACATTTAAAACCCTGAATGACATAAAATAATAAATATTGCGTATCGGCCAAAAGCACACGCATATCTACCGATACACTTAAAAAATGCAAATATCGGCCCGATACCGATACCGATATATATGCCACCAGGGGCCGCACCTGAGCGCCCAATCTCTGTGTGACTATCTATGACTTATGATAGGCCCAGCCACTATGGACCTTACACATCTAAGAATCCTAACCTACGTTGACCTTATGACTCTACATTCTCCGTCTATCTCTTCTTCCTCTGCCTTCCTGCTTTTTCTGCCTCTCCTCTATAACCCCCCTTTTAAATCTATCTCTAACAATGTTTTTTTTTTCTTCCCATTTGTTAAGCACTTTGAGTTACATGCCTTGTATGACACAGTGCTATACAAATACAATTATTATTATTATTATTATTATTATTCTAACAGTAAAGTGTGTGTGTGTGTGTGCGGCAGGGGTGGAACTTACATTTTTTCCCACCAGTCACTGTGGCAGGTAGATTCTAAAATCTACCAGCCACTCACAATTTTTACCAGTCACCATTTTTACCAGTTCATATTCAACCGTTCGAAACATTGTAATGCCAAGTAAGATCTTTTTCTGATCAATACTTTTGTTTCAGATGTCATAAATTCAGTTATTGTGATGCATATAACTCTTTTCATTACCAATTTGCTTAACCTGGGCACCTGTAGAAAATTTTCACCCATCAAGGTGACGGGTGGGTTGACATATTTCACCCGCCAAAGGCCAAATTCACCAGTCATTGGCAGGTGGACGGGTGCTTATTTCCATCCCTGATGTGCACATCTGTCTGTCTATCTGTTTCTCTGTGTGTACAGACATGACCCTGTTATCTATAGTATCTGATCCAGACTATTAATTTGTGTGTGTGTGTGTGTGTGTGTGGGTGTGTGTGTGTGTGTGTGTGTGTGTGTGTGTGTGTGTGTGTGTGTGTGTGTGTGTGTGTGTGTGTGTGTGTGTGTGTGTGTGTGTGTGCATGCATGTGTGCATGCGTGTGTGTGTGTGTTTTGTTGTTGTTGTTATTGTTGTTGTTGTTGTTGTTGTTGTTGTTGGCACTGGGCGCATGTCCACAATCAG
>NC_085857.1:24686727-24714227 GCF_034702125.1 Engraulis encrasicolus
AGACATTCTGCCATCCACCCTCTGCACCCCATCCTCTCCCTCTCTCTGTCTTTATTCCTCCACCTATTTTCTCTCACTTACCCTCCCTCTTTATTCCACTCATCCTCCTCTCTTTCATTTCTTCATCTCTCTCTCTCTCTCTCTCTCTCTCTCTCTCTCTCTCTCTCTCTCTCTCTCTCTCTCTCTCTCTCTCTCTCTCTCTCTCTCTCTCTCTCTCTCTCTCTCCTCAGATCCCTAAGGATGAGCACATCCTCTTCTCTCTCTTTCTTGCTATCTATCCCCCTATTCTCCACTCATCCTCCTCTCTTTCATGTCTCCCTCTCTCTCTCTCCTCAGATCCCTAAAGATAAGCACATCCTCTTCTCTCTCTTTCTTGCTATCTATCCCCCTGTTCTCCACTCATCCTCCTCTCTTTCATGTCTTCATCTCTCTCCTCAGATTCCTAAAGATAAGCACATCCTCTTCTCTCTCTTTCTTGCTATCTATCCCCCTGTTCTCCACTCATCCTCCTCTCTTTCATGTCTTCATCTCTCTCCTCAGATTCCTAAAGATAAGCACATCCTCATTCACCCTGTTCTTCTTTATCTTTCTTACTATCCCTTCCTCTTTATTCCACTCATCCTCCTCCCTTTCGTTTCTCCCCCCTCTCTCTCTCCTCAGATTCCTAAAAATAAGCACATCCTCTTCTCTCTCTTTCTTGCCATCTCTCCCCCTATTCTCCACTCATCCTCCTCTCTTTCATTTCTCCCCCTCTCTCTCTCATCAGACCCCTAAAGATAAGCACATCCTCTTCTCTCTCTTTCTTGCTATCTCTCCCCCTATTCTCCACTCACCCTCCTCTCTTTCATTTCTCCCTCTCTCTCTCTCTCTCCTCAGATTCCTAAAGATAAGCACATCCTATTCTCTCTCTTTCTTGCTATCTCTCCCACTCCACTCATCCTCCTCTCTTTCATGTCTCCCTCTCTCTCTCACCTCAGATTCCTAAAGATAAGCACATCCTCTTCTCTCTCTTTCTTGCTATCTCTCCCCCTATTCTCCACTCATCCTCCTCTCTTTCATGTCTCCCTCTCTCTCCTCAGATCCCTAAGGATGAGCACATCTTGCGTTTCCTGCGTGCCAGAGATTTCCACCTGGAGAAGGCTCGGGACATGCTCTGCCACTCCCTCTCCTGGAGGAAGCAGTTTCAGGTCAGTACACACACATACATGCGCGCACGCACGCACGCTTGCACACACACGCACGGACGCACGCTTGCACACACACGCACACACACACGTTTTTTCTTTTCTTTCGTTTCTTTTCTTTCGTTTCTTTTCTTTGTTTGTTTGTTTGTTTCTTTCTTTCTTTCTTGATGATGTGCCGACCAACACATCAGTGTATAAAGTATAGTCACTGCAAATGACTAAAAACAATGAGGCATTGTGTGTGTGTGTGTGTGTATGTTGAGCAGGTGGACTACATCCTAGAGACGTGGTCGCCCCCTGCCTGTTTGGTGGAGTACTACGCCGGCGGCTGGCATCACCACGATCACCAGGGGCGACCGCTGTACATCCTGAGGCTGGGGCAGATGGACACCAAGGGACTGGTGAAGGCACTGGGGGAGGAGGCATTGCTCAGACATGTAAGCAATATACACACCCACACACACACACATCGGCTACACACACACAGACACACACACACACACCCACGCACACACACACCCACGCACGCACACACACACACACACGCATGCACGCACACTCACACACACACACACACACACACACACACACACACACACACACACACACACACACACACACACACACACACACACACACACACACACACACACACACACGAGTCACTGTACTGAGAATGGGTCAGGAGGACACCAAGGGACTGGTCATGGCACTGGGGGAGGAGGCACTGCTCAGACATGTAAGCAATATTCACACCCACACACACACACATCGGCTACACACACACACACACACACACACACACACACACACACACACACACACACACACACACACACACACACACACACACACACACACACACACACACACACACACACACACACATACACACACACAAACACACACATGAGTCACTGTACTGAGAATGGGTCAGGAGGACACCAAGGGACTGGTCATGGCACTTGGGGAGGAGGCACTGCTCAGACATGTACGGAATATACTGTAGACACACACACACACACACACACACACACACACCGGCTACACACACACCGGCTACACACACACACACACACACACACACACACACACACACCCACACACACACACACCCACACCCACACCCACACCCACACACACACACTGAGACAAGGACACACACCCACACACAGACACACACGCAGACACAGACAAACGCACACACTTTAATGTGTGATCTTCAATGCTAATTCCACTTTAATGTGTGATCTTCAATGCTAATTCCACTTTAATGTGTGATCTTCAATGCTAATTCCTCGCCACAGGTGCTGTCCATGAATGAGGAGGGCCAGAAGAGGTGTGAAGAGAACACCAAAATATTCGGCAAGCCCATCTCGTGAGTATGTTTGTCATTGTCCTCTGTGTGTCGTCTTAGTGTGTAATGTGTCATGTATGAGGAGAACACCAAAATATTCGGCAAGCCCATCTCGTGAGTATGTTTGTCATTGTCCTCTGTGTGTGGTCTTAGTGTGTAATGTGTCATGTGTGTGTAATGTGTCAATGTTATCAATGTATCATCCGAGTGTGTAATCTGCGTGTCTGTGTGCGTGTGTGTGTGTGTTTGTGTGTGTGTGTTTGTGTGTGTGTGTGTGCGTGTGTGTATTTTTGGCCAACCGTGGCCAATGGTTAGGGAGGTGGTCTTAAGATCAGAACTTTTCAAGTTCAAATGCCACCCTAACCTCCCTCCATGGCTTAGGTGCACGTAACTCCACATTGCTCCAGGGATTGTAACTAGTACCCTGTAAAAGTCGCTTTGGATAAAAGCGTCAGCTAAGTGTGAATGTTCCCCTCCGTTCCTCTTCCTCCATTCTCCTCTCTGTCCCCTCTGCCCGTCTTAATACCATGGGGAATAGAGCTTTTAGCTGCTCTGCTCCTCAGCTGTGGAATGCCCTTCCCCCTGACATCCGCAATATTGACTCTGTGCCCCTGTTCAAATCCAGGCTAAAAACCCATCTGTTTCAGATAGCCTATTCTTTATGATTCTTAAACTCTGTTTTATTTTATTTTATTTTATTTTATTTTATTTTATTTCATATTTAAAAAAAAAAAACATTTATTTATTTTTGTTTAAAATTCTGTTTATGTGTGTTGTTTTATTTTTGTTTCTCTCTGTACAGTGTCCTTGAGTGTTTTGATAGGCGCTTTTAAATAAAATGCATTATTATTATTATTATTAATGTAATGTGTATTTCCCCAGCTCGTGGACGTGCCTGGTAGACCTGGAGGGCCTCAGTATGCGTCACCTGTGGCGTCCGGGTGTGAAAGCTCTACTGCGCATCATAGAGGTGGTGGAGGCCAACTACCCTGAGACCCTGGGACGCCTGCTCATAGTACGAGCACCACGAGTCTTCCCCGTCCTCTGGACTCTGGTTAGTGTGCATACTTAAATAAATATAAAGTTAAGATACGAAAAGTATGGTGTTAGTACACCTGAGAGAGGTATAGTAGGTTTACAAACTACCCAGAGACACTCGGATGCAGTCTTCCCCGTCCTATGGACACTGGTTAATTTGACTGAGGGAAGTATGGTGTATACTATGAGTGTACTACTGTAGGGAGTATACAGTAAGTGAGTATATGGTATACGCGTCATAGAAAGGGGGATCAATCAATCCTGGTCTCCTAAATGGTTGTGACTTTCCACTGAACTCCGTTCATTCTCCTATATCTGCCATAGGATTGCAGCTGAGTAGAACATCCTTTTGTCACATGGATACTGTACTATACTGTAGCAAATCAATTGTCTCCGGTTAAACGCCAAAAAATATCACGACAGAATGAAACTCATAAAACAGCCCAAATCTTGTGTGTGTCTTCCCCCCACCCAGGTGAGTCCCTTCATCAATGAGAACACGCGTCAGAAGTTCCTGGTGTACAGCGGGAACAACTACCAGGGCCCCGGGGGCCTCTCAGACTACATCGACCAGGAAATCATACCAGACTTCCTGGGCGGGGACTGCCTGGTAAGGAGGTGTCTGATTGGTGCTCTCTAATGCTCATCATCACAGCCCAGTACTCTCAT
This sequence comes from Engraulis encrasicolus, assembly GCF_034702125.1. Classification (NCBI taxonomy): domain Eukaryota; kingdom Metazoa; phylum Chordata; class Actinopteri; order Clupeiformes; family Engraulidae; genus Engraulis; species Engraulis encrasicolus. Next base: position 24,690,976 of record NC_085857.1, read on the forward strand.
TGGTGGTCTTGAGACCAATAGAGGCACACAGCAGCACAAACTACGTGCAGCAAATTACGCGCTCATTACATTCCTAAACTAAATTCGATAACATTGTCATTACACTATAATATGTCTGTGCTTGTGGTGCCTATGCCATACAAATATATTATGTGTTATTACAATGTAATAAATACACATATGAGCACTTATTACAGGTTGTAAATAGTCTAAATACTGAACCATCATGAATTGACCTGTAATTACAATGTTATTACAATATAATGAATGTGTGTATTTGTTGCCATAGTGCCATGTGCCAGAGGGAGGGCAGGTGCCCAAGTCATACTACCAGACAGAGGAGGACTTGGACAACCCAGACCACATACGCCTGTGGGCCGACACCATCTACCAATCAGCACAAGTCTTCAAAGGGGCACCACATGAGGTCATTGTCTGAACAAGCCAATCACAAGCAGTCTTATTAAACTGTCTCTCTTCAGGCTGATGTGCTCAGCTGGCACTCAGTAGGCAATTTCCTGTCTTCTTAGGAATGATTGTAATTACTTGGCATACATCAGAATGCAGAAGTGTTTCTTTTTTTGTCCTATATCTATCATTTCCATACTCACTGGTTGGTCAGACAGTTTTTTTTGGTTTTTGCATTCGTAGATATTTTCAAAAACACAAACACACACAATAAAAGGCAGCAAATGTCGAGGAAGACTAAAAACAAAACAAAAGACATCACTCAACAGTTAATTACATTAACCAATGAGATAATTTTATATAAAAAAAACAGTGTTCATTCCTATCTTGCACATTATTTCACCAGCTTAAATGGTCGGTGTATTCTTCTTCATGTTTTGCAATGTTTTCCTTTCTGTAGTGCTTACAGGGTGACAGGTCTTGACCAAAAGCCTGCCATTTTATCACCTGCTGGTCCTTGTGATCAGGGCTGGACTGGGATCTGAAAAGGGCCCGGGCACTTTTTGACGCCTGAGGGCCCATCGTATATAATATAGCCTATTAAAAAGCTCACACGAAAAAATGCTTCATCACTACTCACAATAACCTTCTTGGGGAGATGGTCACAGTGTACCCTCATGTTCCCTTCATCCATGTTTGAGGGTAGGAGACAGAGAGAGGTGGACAACTAACTATTTTCCTGATTATTTTCCTGGCCAGTGAATCTCAATATAAAAGTATTCATACCATTTCCCTGAAGCAAAAACTGAAAACAGGTCCTACAGACACAAACACCTTAACATTGATAAGCAAAGCCATATTTCACACACACACACACACACACACACACACACACACACACACACACACACACACACACACACACACACACACACACACACACACACACACACACACACACACACAGACACAGACAGACAGACAGACAGACAGACAGACAGACACACACACACACACACACACACACACACACACAGACACAGACACACACACACACACACACACACACACACACACACGCACACACACACACACACACACACACACACACACACACACACTAAAACATGACACCATAATAATAATAAAATGTAATAAAAAATAATAATTTCCTAGATGTTTCAACTTCAAATTGCTCCAGTCCACAGATAGGCTACTGTCAGTGAGCTTACTAAATGGCAACACCACCCCTCCCCTTTCCCAACGCACACCAAAACGGTTCTAGTTGTTGTCTTGGCATAAACTGTATGCAGCTTGACACTGATCAAAATAGCCCAAGACTGTCATTATATCAGTGGGGTTTTTCTTCCCTACACTCGTCATTTTTTTCACCACAACAAAACCAAGTGACCGCTTATTATTATTGCTTAGTCTTCCAACAGAGGTTGATGACGTTACGTACAATAAGCCTACGCATTGAAGCATTGAAGTATACTAACAAGTCAGTGCATTGAAGCGTCCAAACCGCGTCGTCTCAACCATCAAGATATTAAACATCCATCCAATGATTAAATGCTTTCCAGAACAAAACGTGTTTGCATGGATAAAAAAAAGCCAATCCGTGACCACCACAGGAAAATTCAACTTATGAAGGCCCTATAAAATATCACATTGCCAACAACAAAGTTAAGCTACATGTTTCAGCTATTACAATAAATGGAGCGCGTAGTTGTCACAAACAGCACGGAAAGACGGCTTCTTTCTTCATCTACCATGCAAAGAGGCAGATAATGACGTGACATGCCATTAGGAAAAGATTGCAAAACATACATTTAGTTTAAAATCATAGTTGCAAAAGACACGACAAGCAATTGACTAAAACAAGATATTTGTTGGATTTGAGAAAGTGAACGTGGGTATGCGCCGTAATTAACATGTAATAGGCTACACATAGCACAGGTGGTTGTGACAGGCAGCTCACACACGTTAAGAGATATGGAAGATTTCTCGCGCAACAATACAAAAAAGTTTAAGAAAATAAATCAATACATATTTGTGACTGATTTGAGCGAGTGGGGACGACATCTTCAGTTTCAGGCAATAGAGTACATGGGAAAAACGCCGAGGCGGTGAGCTAATCTGCCTGGCCAGCCAGGGTACGGTAGTTCTTGGGTAGAGGGCAGAAAGACTAGCTTCACTTCAACACAGCATCTCATGACAGCTCAAGGCAAATGGAAGATTTCTATGTGCTGGCGCAACATTACAAGACAAGTGCATGGGAATGTATCAAATGGGTATTGGGTACAAATAGCCATGACTGATTTGATTAAGTCAGGAATTTGGTCCGAGGAGGTGATGAAAGGGATGGGAAATTACGAAACGCCGAAGTGGCACATAGCTATAGCTGGGTGTGTTGAGGGGGCTAACCTCTCTCTCCCTGGGTCTCGTCTCGTATCCGTCTCTACTCGTACCTCCCCTGCTCGAACCATCTCGCCCGCACTGTTCGCCCGCCGCCGCCTCCTCCTGCACCACCTTGCACTCGTTGATGCACCGGCGGCCCTACTGTCCCAACCTGAGGTCCAGCTATGTGATTCACCACACCTCCCACGGCCACACGAGAGCTACCGGTCCGGAGCTCGAGCTGGTGGTGCTTTTAGCTTTGAACAAGTCAGTGATTTTAGCACATTTTGTCCCGTCTTCTTTTAGTTTTAGTTTTCGCTTTTCCATGCGCTTTTCATAGCCAAGTCATAGTCATTTCTTTCTCCATATAGCGCCCTGTATCCTCCGCTCCACCACCAGAGTTTTTATTAACCGAGTAGCCACCATCCAAGTCAACGAAACTTCGGATGATGATGCATTGCTGACAGACTAGTTGGGTCGAGCGAGCGAGGGCCTGCAGGGAGGGGCGGGCCTTTGAGAAGCAGTACATTTCATTGGACTAGGCCAATGTGCCTCAAGAGAAGCATCCAATGAGCCCCGACGTGTCATTTTTTTTACCGTCACAGACAAAAAAAAATAATGTATATATTTTTTAATTATTATTTCGGTCTCTCGAGGGCCCGAAAGACGCGAGGGCCCACCGGGCAATGCCCGGTATGCCAGATGGCCAGTCCAGCCCTGCTTGTGATGGAGTTAAACTGTTAAAACATAGTAGAGAATCCAATTGGTCCTTACCATGTGGCAGTAATTGGAGATCTCCCTTAAAAATATAATGCATGAGTGGCTTTTCATGCTGTTTAAAAATTATAGCATTTTGATTTTATTCACAGTTTACCAAACGTCCCAACTTCACCGGAGTTGAGGTTTGTACTTTCTAAATGCTGGAATATGATTGGTGGATCTCTCTCTCTTCCAGATCATGATCGAGATTGTCGAGGGGTCGTCGGTGATCACGTGGGACTTTGACATCCTGAAGGGCGACGTGGTATTCAACATCTTCCACTCCAAAAGGACCCCTCAGCCCGTTAAGAGAGAGGCGTCCGGGTCTGCGCCTGTCGTAAATAATAACGTTCAACTGATTGACAGGAGCTGGGTGCTGGGAGTGGACTATAGCATGGTGGAGTCGTCTCTTACCTGTCACGAGGGAGAGAGTATACAGGTACTAACACACACACACACACACACACACACACACACACACACACACACACACACACACACACACACACACACACACACACACACACACACACACACACACACACACACATCCCGGTCCCATTAGACATACATTTTTATCATTGGTGTGTTTTTTTTTGGAAGACGCACACCGACCATTTTTTGTTTTCTTTAATACACAACATTTCGGTTTCTTTATCAGGTTACCTGATAAAGGTCTAGGACTGAGACGTTATGCATTAAAGAAAACAGCGAAATGGTCAGTGTGCTGGAGTTTTTTTCTAATTGTCTGTTGAGTGACCCAAGGACCATCTCTGACACACTGAAAGAAATTAATTATAAAAAATTATAAACTACATTTATTTAAAAAAAATATATTTAGGGTGTTTTATGCCTTTACTTGATAGGACAGTCTGAGATGGTGACGGGAAGCAAGTGGGACAGAGAGATGAGGTGGGATGGGGAAATGACCCCGGCCGGACTCAAACCGGGGTCCCCGTGGGCATGGAAGCCCAAATGTGGGGGGCTTAGCGCGCTGCGCCACAGCTGCCCCCCATACAAACTACATTTTCATGCAATGTGAGTCTGTCTGTATCTTTGTCTCCATCAGGGTTCCCACATAACGCGTTGGCCAGGCATATACATCCTGCAGTGGAAGGCTGCTGCCGTGGCGACAGGCCACACCCCTTCCTCCTCATCAGGCCACACCTCCCTCCACAGGGTTGCCGTGGACGACGTGCTGGCCTCCCGGCAGGGTTCCTCCCCCCGGTGCAAGGTCATGTTCTACACCGAGGTGCTCGCGTCACACGACTTCAGGTGGGACACGTCATATGGCCTTTATTTATTTGCCTTTCACCAGATAGGACATGGGGCACCTAAGTCACGCCCTCTACTGGTTCATGGGGCAGAGGGAGTCAAAAAATAATTACTGAGCTTGAAATGAGTGATTTCTCGACAACAATCCAAACCTTGGACCTCTACTTATGCACCACAAATCCACCACGACTCGCCTCTTTCACCTCCATTCATTTTTTTGCAACTGTCTGCCCCATGAACCAGGAAGTAGAGGGCGTGACTCAGGTGCCCCATTATACATGGGTTCTAAATGTTTGTTTTCCCCGAACCTAGCTGCGCACAACTCAACCTCTGATTGTTAGAAACCGCTGTTGGTCAAAAAAGTTGCTCACGTGGTTGGCTGCCCTCACGTGTTGTCTTGGCCCTCCTCACAATATCGTGTTTACAAACACCGCAAACCCATGTATAGAATTAGAAAGGAAAGTGTTGGAGGAGATTGAACAATTGAGAGATTGAACAATTGAGTCGTAGCCACTCTAGTCTTTGTTTTCTACCTCTATGTTAAACGTTAAGTAGCTATTTGAATATCTTTTTTTCTAATGGTGTAATAATGTGTATACTTGTAGAGCAAGCACAAACAACATAAGAGATGGCATAATCTCCCATTTCTTTCTCGCTCTCTCTCTCTCTCTCTCTCTCTCTCTCTCTCTCTCTCTCTCTCTTTCTCGCTCTCTCTCTCTCTATTCTCCTCCTATCCTCTAGGGGCAGTATGAGTAGTCTGGAGTCGTGCCACAGCAGGTTCTCCCAGCTGAGTGCTGCCACTACCTCATCCAGCCAGTCACAGGGCAGCTCGCTCATATCCAGATAATCTCTCTCTCTCTCTCTCTCTCTCTCTCTCTCTCTCTCTCTCTCTCTCTCTCTCTCTCTCTCTTATACACACATACGCACACGCACACACACACACTGACCCACACACAGTGTTCACGTACACGTACAGGCGCACACACACACACACACACACACACACACACACACTAAACAGCAATTCACAGACATACATATGCATTATACACGGTATGCACAATCTGACGCACTTGCTTACACAACACAACAACACAACACAGAAATGTCCCTCATCTTAAACACGCAAGCAAGATGCATGCAATTATAAACCCACACACATGCATCTTATTCTCACACAGACACCCTGGATTCAGAAGCATCAATCCAGTACCACATATTCCAAATCACCTGATTTGATCTGTCCAATTAAACCAGGTGATTGCCTAATTGTACTGAAGTGTGGGCAAGCACAGTGCACAATCTAAAAACCAAGTCATTTGGACTATGAAGCATTCTGAATCCAGCTTGCCATCATTACTCTCACACACACACACACACACACACACACACACACACACACACACACACACACACACACACACACACACACACACACACACACACACAAAAGCAAGCAAGCACTTCGAACTGAGACATACAGTACTGTATTCCAACCATAAGGGCTATTCGATATGTGCAGTGTTGTCACTTTATTCAATGTCTGGGGATTGTACCATACAAACGGAGCATTGGAACGATCAGAACACCAGAGACAGACTGTCTGCAAGCAAAAGACTTCAAAGAAGTGAAACACACACACACACACACACACACGCGCGCGCGCACACACACACACACACACACACACACACACACACACACACACACACACACACACACGCACACACACACACACCGTACCTCATCCTGTGCAGAATATTCATATAGAGTCCCACCTCCCCTCATTTTTAAAAAAAATCTTGAACAAATGTCTACGTCTCACGTGCAGCTTTTTTTGTCTACTCCATCTTACCTGTAAACAAAAGATGCAGTCAAGTTGTTTTGATTGTTTCGGAGCAGAAGCAGATGAACAAAAATTGACAAGGTAGTAGAAGTCCTGCCAGATACAGGGCTCATTTGACATTCCGCAACGTCTGGATGCGCATACAGTCAGCAATGCATTTTGGGCTGGAAATGTTGAATGATGGTTAGAAATTGGGTTCGATTCTCAGTTGGTTCATAGAATTGGTTGAGCAAAAAAAAATGTGATAGGGTTGTTGTTACTTCCTTACCCGGGGTGTCCACCTTTCTTGCCCTTATAAATGGAATAATAAGAGCTTAATCTTGCTTAGCCTTTTCATGCTGCCTGCTTCTCCAGAAAGCCCAACACTGCTCATTACATTACACTACCTTACCTGACCTGGCAACCTAGAGCACCCCCATTGTGCTTCAACATCGAAAGAGCCACGCATACTAGCCTGATTATCATCGACTTTCAAATCCCTCCGAGACTTGGTCTGACCAAGAGGATAACCATTAACATATCGTCGGCTTGCTACCAAAACCGCCTAAGTCCGAATTTTGTCAAAATGAGATTTTTACATAAACTTACTCCCCTACCACAGCTGCATCACCCTGTCTTTCCGCCAGGGTCATTGATCAATCACAACAGTCACCAGAGTCAAAAATCTGTATGTATAAAGTCACTCACTGCCTATGAGAAAATTAATGACCAGGGACGTAGCTATAGGGAGGACAAGGAGGGCATTTGCCTGTAGACCTAGGGCCCTCCTGCAGGTGGCAGGGGTAGGGTCCCTATTATGACCTTGGCAGGTGGTATGGGGGCCCTATCTATTCATCCTAGGGCCCTGTGCACAATTGTTCTGCCAATGTGAATGACTTGGGTAACTTGACTTAGCCATTTTTGATGCAGGCAACTTGACATGGGCAAGAAGAAGCAGTATAATTACATCTGTTAAGAATTTTTTTTTATCTCTCTCTCTTCAAAGACAATGGCCATGTGTCAAAACTTCATCCTTAGACATCAGTGTCTGAGATATTCTTATTATCACACAAAGGTTGTAGCCTTAAAATTAAGCTATACGAAATAAATCGCGCATTTATTAACCAGGTGCTATATTTGATGTAGTTAGAGATTCGAAGAAGGCTACTACAGCCTTTAATTTCCTATGACAATATTTCCTTTCATACATTTACCTAATGTCACATTACATAGACATCAAATACTGTCGGATTGATGTCACTTGTGAATCAGATTATTGTAAACCCAGTGAGACAACGGTAACCCACACCAGTAATGAGGAATCCAGGAATCATCACAATGTTCTGAATGCCACGGTCATGGTGTTGAAGTGGGCGGGGCACAGTTCTATGGACAGGTTACCTCTGTCATGGGCAAGGTTGGGGGGGTGGGGCAGTTCTATGAGCATGGAGAAGAGCAGAAATTAACCAAAGATGACAAACAAGGAGGAAACCATTCGTGAGGAGGTACGAGGACCAAAGAAGTGCCCCACCCCTTCATCCTCCACCATGACTGATGGACCCTCAACATGGAGACTGGACGCCACAGCAATGCTTTCTCTGCACGACACTTCAAGCTGTATCTGTCCTAACATGATCAATAATATCATTACGGCTGAGGCAGTTGCTATAGCACAATGGCAATATCTTAGAGTGCTTTACTTTGGATGATAATGCAAATAATGATAACTATGAAAACTAACATGACTATAAATAATAGAAAGTAAAAGAATGCTGTGTAAATCTATTGGCAGATATGAGATTTACCAACATGCCAGACTATTACAAGGCCTATATAAAAAACGGACATTCACCATTTCCAGGAGTAAAGTTTGGAATAAAAATAAAAAGAATAGTATGACTATCAAAATAATGTGCAGTGCATTGTTCTTGTTGTGCTGCATCAAATAATTTATTTTTAAAGTGTTTTGTTTTCCTTAGAAGGCTTTTCATGTTTGACTTGCTTCACTCAAAATAAATGAAGAAAATAAATTAACATCTTGGACAGGTAGGCCTACTGTTTGTAATGAGCCAATGACACAGACAGGATGACAGGAGGATGCGGAAGTGGTAGGGGAGTAAAGTTCTGCAAAAAATCTCCTTTTGACCAAAATTATTAGGGGGGACTCACAATTGCTCTTTGCCCTGGGTCTCAGATTTCCTAGAACTGCCACTGGTGTTTGGCGCCCCCTAGGAAATTTAGTTTTTCCCTGTTTTCCGAAAACCCCAAAATCGGACTTAGGCGGTTTTGGTAGCAAGCCGACGATATCCCAAATGGCATGGTTGACCCGCCTCCCTAACTGTCAAGTTCGGTAATACTTAACCCTAAGTGGTGGTTAAGTATGAGGTGCCCCTCTGACAGTAAATTAGAAATAGAAATACATACACTATTTTACCTCGCACATACACTTTGTGTAATCTTATTTGCATGTGTGAGAAAAAAAATATGTAGGCCTATAAAATTGTAGTATATATAAACTTTTAGTGATGGCTAGAGGCACCTCATACCACTACCGTACTTTCACTTAAGTACTAGTTAATAATAAAAAAAAAATGCTGCCCAGAGTGCAGGTTCAAAACAACATGTTTAAGCTCGTAGCAGCATCCTCTGGACAGAAGGTGGAAAGACTAAGAATTCAGAGAGTAGCCGACTCAGCGTTGTGGACTGGACTGGGCTTTCCTGCAGCCTCTGGAGAAAAACAATTAAGTTTCCCCTGCTGTCAACCAGCACAGAGCGACTTTTGTCCAATCTCTGATCATCGATTAGGCTTACGTTGAGTCACATTACAAGGCCACAGGCAAGGATGTAATGAAGTTGACTGACTTGAGGTAGACAGATTCATCATCAGCGTGGTAGGGCCTAGCCATTGTTATGGTTACCATCATCCCGGTAATAATAATCATGGAAGCCATATGCATATTGGTTGGCTTCAGTGTGGATTCCCCATACTGTACAACAGTGGTCTTCAAATGGCGGCCCCTGGACCAGTGGTCCGTTTCTCGATTATTGTCGTTGCTAACCGTCTTAAGAATGTTTTACCGTTCCCTTGGATTGAGCGTCGCTGTCGAGAGAGAGTTGAGTCGCTCTTACGAAGGACGTTGCTACCGTCGTTAGCAAAGACGCTTTCGAGATACGGACCCCAGATCCGGCAAAGGCATGGCAAACATTTGGCCCGAGGTCCTAGGCTGGAGCAAATGGTAAAACATGTATGCTATCTGTGGCCATGCAGTCGGACGATTTGTTTCTCTCTCAGCAGAGCCCATTCTCGGGGAAAATCAACAACATGCTTCGTGGTACCGCTACGATATAGCCTCATTTTTCGTAGTTGGGCAACGCGCGCTGTCGTCGAGAGTGGGTGAGAGAGAGGGTGAAAGAGAGCGAGTGAGAGAGAGAGAGACCACCCGAGCAGCGTGCGTGCAGAGAATAGTATATGAGAGTGAGATAAAGCAGGTGGGTTATTTTCCGGTATCCACTTTACGTCTGGTGAACGCCCCTTTAGGAGACCTTCGATTAGGAGACCTTCGGAGTCTTGAGGTAGAGAATAAATGGAGTCCCCTTAGCGCTGTAGATGGCGGTAGCGCACGTCTTGTGCAAACACCACGAAAAGAGAAGAAGAAGGAGGGACAACGCCCCCTTAGGAGACAAAATTGCGTGTTTCGATTCCTCTTATTATACTGTATATCCAACCTCTTTTGTGCATGCATTCCGGGAGGGGAGCGCTGTCGTTGTGTCAGCTTCATGCCATGTCTCCCTTCCTCTAACATTATCCCTAACCTTAACCCTAAACCTAACCCTAACCCTAAACTTAACCGTAAATCACTTGTTTGAAATGTTTGATTACCGTCGTTTCCAGTTAGCCTTCAGTCGCGCTTGATTGTTGACTTCCGTCCGCATTATTCTTCCCCCCAGAACCAAACTACCCCAATTGTCAGTTCCCCCTTTCGTTTCCTAACCACGAGTTACGAGGCTATTCGTAATGGCGCCACAAGGCTTAAAGTTGTTTTTTTTCTGTTTTTCTCGGAAATACTTCACAAATGACCCAAGTTACTGTTGATCAGCAACATAATGTGGCCCTTGGGGGAACATAATTGGATACCACTGCTCTACAACATTGATAAGACTCTGGCAGATCATTCTATTGTATATGTTTGAGTAAACAAAACATAATACAATATGGATGGGATATGCATAATGTTACAGTTTACAGAGGCGCTCTTTAACTCTGCACGCCTCTCCAGAGGATCGCCATGACCATCTTTACGGAAAGTAAGCCATAAGCATGGTTGCCAGATGAGGCTGATGATTTCCAGCCCAAAAAATGCTCAAAACCCGCCTAGAATCACAAAGTCCCTACCCAATTCTATTGATTCCTATTGCAAAAATTGGGCGGGTTTTTCTGCTAAATGCCATTTTTACCCGCCCACGGCCATCCTAAGCAGCCCAATTGGGCGGGAAACGGCCCAATCTGGCAACACTGGCCATAAGCAATCAAGCCTGTCCTGTACTGTATACTTGTATACAACACCACATACAGTATAATATAAAATCAGGGTTCCTCAAAGAACCCACGTCTGGATCGTAGTGGGGAACCGAACAACCCCAAAGTGTTCCTCAGAGCACCTTTAGGGGTTCTTCACATTACCAATCGAAGGGTTCGACAAAGAAACTTTAGGGGGTCTTCAGTTTGCCACTGTGGATGAATCTCCCAAAAGCTCTTTGAGGAACTCATTTGGAAACATGAGTGTTGTTCCAAGTGTTGTCCATGTGAGGATCATGGGTTCGCACACCCCAAAAGCTCCCTTGTCGTGACTTAATGAAAAACTGGCACTACACTTCGACCTGCAAGGTCTGACGAAGACAAACTTTTGTGGTGTGTGTGGATATGTTTTCTTGAGCGTTTTCTTGTGATATCACCCACGGCTATTGCTTTTTGGAGTAATACGCGCACCTCACACTTTATTATTGATCTTTTGTGGTTCTCCATCGTGCCAACTAAGGGCTCTTCAAGACACCTTTACTGTCAAGAATGCAATGCTACCGTGCGTGAAGAGATCAGATACAGCTGTTTGTGCACTTTAGGGCTGTGGGATCTCACCAAACACTTCCTCCCGTCGTGTAACGTAGGATGACCCCCACAGATGTTTCCAATATCAATGACTGTATACAGTCATTATTCCACATTCATAACAATTACATAGCCACCCTATACTCAACAAATAACTTAGCACTGAATGTGACGAAATGTGAACAGGCATGCATACAGCACCGTCAGCCATTGTTGTCTGGTGTACACTCAGTGCATACCACCTAAAGGGCTATAAACCATAATTAGTATTACAAAAGCAATACCAACATTTAAAATGTGAATGCTGGCACACTATTATTAATATAGCTGTTATTATTGTTAACGGTACTCAATGTTTGTTTGTTTTGACTTTGTTCTACTGTATGTGTTTCGGTTCCTGCCATTGGAAATGTACTAATAAGAATTTGGGCATAAAACAAGGGCCTATCTTTTCTCATATTTCACCTCAAACTCAAAAAACTAAAAAGGCAGAGGGCTCACTAATGAAATGTTAAGCACACAAAAGAGCATAGCTACAATGTGGATTTTTAAAGAAACAAATTGATTTTTTACTGATTTTGACCATTGTTTCTGTCACATTTCTTTATTTATGTTCCGACTGATTGGGAGATGTGACATTCAGCAAACTGAATGTAAATAACTGTGTGAATATCTGAAATACAAATAATTGTCAAATATTTATTTGACCTTTGTTAGTCTGTTTTGTCTCATTTCTTTATTTGTGTTGACATTCAGCAAAGAGCAAACTGTTACTAACAGAATGTGAACTGTATAAATGTCTGAAATGTATTGAAATGTTGTTTTTGTCTTTTCTTCCACATTGCATAGAATGTACATTCATGTAAGACAATGTAGACAATGAAAATGCTTTTGTTGTGAAACAGATGAATGTGACTTAAGTTATTGAATATATTCCATAATATATTAAAATCTATTACTATGAATGTGCCTCTATTAGTCCTTTTACCTCCGCCAAGGTGGTTATGTTTTCAGTCGCGTTGGTTTGTTTGGCTGTCTGTATGCCTATCTGCCTGTCTGTCTGTCTGTCTGTCTGGCAGCAGGATAACTCAAAATTTAACAGATTTTAATGACATTTTGTGGAGTTGTTGAAAATGACAAAAGGAACAAGTGATTCAATTTCAGTGGTGGTCCGGATCGATGATTTAAAAAAAAAATAAAAAAAAAAAATAAAAAAAATTCACCATTGCAGGATAGGCCGAATTTTGACATTCCTGTTTGTAACTCCACAAAAACAAGCCAGAAAGACTTGTAAATTGATTATTAAATTGGCACGAGTGAATAAATCTCTTGGAAAAACAAATAAAACTCTTTATTAGTTTAACATTATTTTGAACATCAGATAAGAAAAAAAAACAGAAACACAACAAACCATAATAATTAACATTCATCTTAGGAAATGAAAACCATGAGCATCAGGGGTTATCCTGATAAATGTACATTGTGTGTGGGAACACTAACAATTATACACAAACACACATTCTTCCTTTGGTGCCCGTCTGGCTTCCTGAAGTAAACTTACATCACACATATTTCTCTGGCGTAGGCTACACACTTTCCATGTTACACATGCACAAACACACGCACGCACAAACGCACGCACGCATGCACGAACGCACGCACAAACCCACGCACAAACAGCTCAAACTTAGCTGTGCTTGTCGCTGTTGCTTGTGATACCCGTAGATCGTATAGAATATTCCACTGTCTCTCGTGTAGGTAGGCTTTACCCAACTGCAGTCTTGCTAACACACTCACATATGCACGCATGCACGCACGCACGCACACAGTCTCACAGACTCATGCTAGCATCTGGACTCTGTTGTTGTTGTTGTTGCTGTTTCTGTTTTCTCAAGAAGTTTAGGATATTCCACTTCCTATCGTTCGGGTAGGCTTTCCCCAGCAGCAGTCCGGCCGCCACGGTGGGTTCGTAGAAGGCCGTGTAGCCCAGCCGCGCCGCCGCCGCCTCCAGCTCCCCCGCCGTCTCAGCCTCGGCCAGGGGTCCGGGGCACACCACCGCCGCACAACACGGCCCCGAGAACAGGGAGGGGCGCTGGGGAGGGCGCAGGTAGCCGCGCCGCACACAACCCATCTCTATCAGAGTCTGGAAGAGACATGAGAGGAGAGGAGCCATTATTGTGGAGTTAGGGCATGTGTATGAGAGAGAGACTGAATGAGACACACTGGGGAGGGCATAGGTAGACTCGAAGCACACAACCCATCTCTACCAGAGTCTGGAAGAGACATGAGAGGAGGAGTGGAGTTGAAGTTTAATATTGAGAGGTTAGATTTTAATATTGAGGAGTTTGTGTGTGTGCGTGTGTATCATACCTGCACTAGGTCCAGGACGACCACAGGCTGCAGTACCAGTGTGTAGTGGTGTACTATACGGTGTGTGTGTGTGTGTGTGTGTGTGTGTGTGTGTGTGTGTGTGTGTGTGTGTGTGTGTGTGTGTGTATCATACCTGCACTAGGTCCAGGACGACCACAGGCTGCAGTACCAGTGTGTAGTGGTGTACTATACGGTGTGTGTGTGTGTGTGTGTGTGTGTGTGTGTGTGTGTGTGTGTGTGTGCGTGCGTGTGCGTCATACCTGCACTAAGTCCAGGACGACCACAGGCTGCAGCACCAGTGTGTAGTGGTGTACTACAGGGCAGAGATGTGGACTTGTGACTTGTGACTCGGACTGACTTGTGACTTGAGTCACAAATGACTCGACTTGAGACTTGACTTGCCAATATTAGGAGTGACTTGTGACTTGACTCGACTTGTACGCTATTGACTTGAGACTTGACTCGACTTGACAGTTTTAGCTTGCAATGACTTGCAATTGTGCTCCAAGTCAATGAATATATATTTTTTTTGCATTTTGTGTGTGAAAAAAATGCATGAAAGAAAGAAAAAATAAATGATTCACCTTCAAAAACCATGCTAAAAAATATATATGATCAATTGTGGTTTGCATGGTCACCCAAACAAACATGAAAGCTTGTCTGCAGTCATGCTGTAATGGTTAGGGAGTTGGGCTGGAGATCACAGAGTTGCAGGTTTGAATCCCACCCTTAAACCCACCTCTTCCTACATCTCCATCCATGACTGAAGTGCCCTTGAGCAAGGCACCTAACCCCACATTGCTCCAAGGACCGTCACCAATATGTGCGCTGGATAAGAGATAAAAGAAATTTAATGAATAATTATAAACCATGATAAAACCATGGTTAGTTTTCAGAGTAAAACCATAGTTCAATTTATAGTTAAAAACCAAAAACCAATGCCGAACCATGCTCAAAAAACTGAAATCATAGTATACCATGGTCGATTTTCGGGACATGACTGGCGAAGGGGGACATGCAAAGCAGTGTGGAGAGGTAATGAATTTATGACCAAAGGTAATTGTCAATATTGCACATAGAATACAAGGTGACTTGTTAATGACTTGGAAAAAATAAGACTTGGACTTGACTTGGCTTTGGCACGACTTGGACTTGGACTTGACTTGACTTGGCTTTGGCACGACTTGGACTTGGACTTGACTTGGTCAAATGTGTCGTAACTTGTGACTTGACTCGGACTTGATTGGAAGGACTTGAGACTTACTTGCGACTTGCAAATTAGTGACTTGGTCCCATCTCTGCTATACGGTGTGTGTGTGTGTGTGTGTGTGTGTGTGTGTGTGTGTGTGTGTGTGTGTGTGTGTGTGTGTGTGTATCATACCTGCACTAGGTCCAGGACGACCACCGGCTGCAGTACCAGTGTGTAGTGGTGTATGAGCAGCGGCTCGGTGATGCCCGGCTTGGTCATGATGTGGTGCAGCACGGCCTCCAGCATGCCTTTACACACCGAGGGGTTCACAGAGCCGTCCACCATGCGCCACGGACGACTGATGAAGCGCTCACGCTCTCCCCTAGAGGATGGAGGGATGGAGAGGGATGGAGAGAGATGGAGAGAGAGAGAGAGAGAGAGAGCGAGAGAGAGAGATTTCATTGTATATCACTTCAGCATGCCTTTACACAATGAGCGGTTTACACTAGACTAGAGAATGGAGGGATGGAGGGAAAGAAAGAGAGATAGAGAGAGAGAGAAAGAGAGAGAGAAAGAGAGAGAGAGTGATAGAGAGAGAGAGAAAGAGAGAGAGAGAAAGAGAGAGAGAGTGAAAGTAAACTTATTTCTTATAACTGTCATGTCACGATCGGTGCTGATCTGTCATGACTAGGTCATGCCAATAAAGTTTCTTGGAGCAGAGTGAGTGAGTGAGCAAGCGAGAACACTATGAGACATGCTATGACATTTATAAACAGAGATACTTACTCTTCATCTGAGTCAACTGCTGTGTCTGTTAGGACAGAGAGAGACAGAGAGAGAGATGATAATAAAGCATAAAAGCACAACAAAATGCACCATTAAATGTTACTCCAGATCACCATTTGTTAAAAAAATGCATCAAAACGACCAATTAGACAGTATTGGTAAAAAGTAGTGGTAATATCCTCAGCTAGCAACTAATTGGAACTACACAGAAATAACCCACCTGTTTCTGGAAGCCATTGTTCCAAAGTACCAAAATTCTGATGCTTGATTTTGTTAGTCTGATGCTTAATTCAACGACATAGTCGTTTTATCGAAAACAAACTATACTTCATGGAGGTGGAATTTGCATTCTTCCCTGCACAGTACATTGTGCGGTCCAAGAGTTACTTTGGATTTGGTCATCTTCACCCAGGTGAAAAACCCATACACTTAAAGTGTACTTTTTTTTACTTCCTTCAAACTGAAAAAAACATTGCCCATTAAGCATGCATCAACAAAGCACGAGCGCTAACCCACCTTCCTGCTTGGAGCTCTCTGCCACGTTCTCCTCTTCCTGTCGCTCCTCCTGTTGACCGCCGGCCTCCTTATCCTGGTCTTTCTTCTCCTCCTTCCTCACTTCATCACTAGCCATAGCTCCTGGCATCTCCTTCTCCTCGGCTCTCCTCCTCTTCGGTACAGGTCCTCCTCTCTCCTCTTCCTCATCCCTTCCTTCTCCTCCTCCTTCTGTTGCTGATGTGTGAAGTCTTTTCTTTGGCAGTGTGCCTCCACTTCCTACTCCTCCTCCTCCTGATCCTCCCATTCCTGCATCCCCAGCTCCTACTTCTGAACCCCTCCGTAACTCCTCCACCCTTCCACTGTCTCCTCCTCCTTTTCCTTCTTCTGCCTTTCCTCTATCCCCACCATCACCGCCTCCTCTTCCGTCTTCTCCTCCGACACAGCCCTCTACTCCTCGTCTTCCACCTTCTCCTCCATCATTTCCTGCTTTCCCAACCCTTACTCCTGCTCCATCCCCAGCTCCGCTTTCACCTCCTCCTTTCCCTGGCTCTGCTCCTCCTTTTCCTCCATCTCCAGCAGCTGCAACTCTATCACCATCACCTCCTCCCCTCTCACCTCCTCCACTCTCTTCTCCTCCTCCTCCTTCTCCTCCTTCTTTCCCTCCAACTCTCTCGCCCTCGGCTCCTTTCCCTCCTCCATCACCACCTACTCCTTCTCCTCCTTTCTCGTCTCCTTCACCTGCATTCCCTCCTCCTCCACCTCCTCTGTCCTTCACCAGCTGTTCCAGGCCCTGTGGTCCCTTGTGGGGCGGCTTGATCTTCTGCTCATGCCTCCACTGTGGCAAGCGTAGGGCCTTTAAGGAGACACAGGCAAGGGGCAGTGAAAATTAACAGTGAAATAATTCCCAATAGACCCCTTTACTTTTTAACAGAGATGACGTAATTTGGCTGCGTGCGCATCGCTGGAGGAGAATCGACCATTGTACAGAAACTCGACAGGTGTTTTTTCCCCCCGAAATAAGATAACGGATGGTCACGCTAACTTCAGATATGCAGTGACAGACACTTTAAAGCTTATTTTCAGAATTCACAATATCCATTCACAAAAGTTAACTCTTTCACAAATACTTACCACCCACCATGGAAAAAAAGTATTCATTATGACTAGGAAAATTGCACTTTCTGATCTTTTCCATTCTGAATTTCCAGAAACACATTTTTAGCAGCAAAACGTACTGTGCTTTGCTCATACCATGTAAATATGAGTTTATTATTGAGTGAATATTAAAAACACAACAAAATACCTTGAGGGCATGGAGGGCGTGAGCGGAGGCCTGGGCGGAGCGGGTGGCCACCACGGCTGGCACCACGCGAAGGAGCCATGGAGGAGAGTCACGCATGGTCACCAGACGGCAGGACTGGGCACCCACCTCTAACAGCTCTCCAATGCTGACTAGATCCTGAAGGAGGGAGGGAGGGAGAGAGGGGGAGAGAGGGGGAGGGAGGGAGGGAGGGGAGAGAGAGAGAGAGAGAGAGACAGCAAGAAAGAGAGGAGAAATAGGAATACACGGTTAGAGATGCAGATTCACCACACAAAGCATGGTAACCAGACGACAGGACTGGCCACCTATTTCTAACAGCTGAGAGAGAGAGAGAGAGAGAGAGAGAGAGAGAGAGAGAGAGAGAGAGAGAGAGAGAGAGAGAGAGAGAGAGAGAGAGAGAGAGAGAGAGAGAGAGGGGATGTGAGACGCATAACAGAAGAGGGTACGATGAGAAAGTGCCAGGGGAGGGCAGTCACACAGCATTACCAGGCAAGAGGACTGCCCCCCCCCCCCCCACACACACACACACACTTCCAGAAGCTCTCCCATGTTACTTGACTAGACATGAAGTCAAACACACACCCCTTACCTTTATGCACTGGCTAATTCCCCTCTGCCTGCTCTCTCTCCCTCTCTTTGTCTCCTCCCTTTAGCCTTGACACAATATGCTTACAAGATGCCTCCAGCAAGTCACTATAGTGAACTCTAATTCTCTCTCTCTCTCTCTCTCTCTCTCTCTCTCTCTCTCTCTCATACACACACACGCACGCACACCTTACCTTTATGTACTGGCTCAGTCCTCTCTTTCTCCTCCCTTCGGGCTCCACCAGGTGTTGAAGTCCCCCCAGGAGGTCACTGCGCTCCACTCCTAAACGCTTCCCCTGGTCCACTCCGGCCCACACCTCCAGGGCCGCCCCGATGTCCGCCATGCCGTAGCCCAGCTCGGTCTCGCATCGCTGGGCCAGCACGGCCGGGTCGCTCCCTTTGCCCTGGTAGGTGCGGACGAAGCGCTGCGGGATTTGGCAGGGCCCCGGCTTCAGGACGGTGGAGAGGGCAGGAGAGGAGTCTGGGTAGAGAGGGAGATAGAGGGATGAAGGGAGAAATGTGGAGAGGGAGAGATAGAAGCAGGATGGATGGAGGATAGAAGGGTGGAGAGAGTAGAAGAGAAGAATTTTTACACTTAAATAGGACTGGGTGAGAAAAAAAAAGAGAGAGAGAGAGAGAGAGAGAGAGACAGAGAGAGTGAGAGAGTGTGTGTGTGTGTGTGTGTGTGTGTGTGTGTGTGTGTGTGTGTGTGTGTGTGTGTGTGTGTGTGTGTGTATGTGTGTGTGTATTAGTGTGTGCGTGCGCTCGCACGTGTGTGTCCACTCACCCCTGCTCTGGAAGAGTGTGTGTGCGGGCGTGCTCCTCAGTCGTACGTGTAGCGTGCAGGCGTTGACCACCACACTGTCGGCAGAGGTCACCTTGACCTTGGAGCTGATGCCGGGCATAAAGAAGCCCCTCATCAGCAGGTAGTTGGTGTGGGACGCCTGCGACGGCTTCACCTCCACCTTCCTCCTGCTCAGACAGAGGAGGGAAACACACACACACACACACTACTTCTTTATTTGCGCCCACAATTCAAAATTGAGTTTCCATAGACACAAATTTACCAGTTGCTAAGATACTCAGGCAGGAACTAGATTAGTGGCACCACAGTGATCAATACACACACACACACACACACACACACACACACACACACACTACAATACAGACATACAATATCCACACATCGGACACCTGGGACGACTTGATCTCAACCTTCTTCCTGCTCAGACAGAGGGGAAAGGAAAGACAAAGGGACCCATAGGCTTCTCTCATTACCACCACAGGGCATCGCTCATCTCCTGCAGACTCCCTCGACGCAGAGGGGAAAATATAGCCTGGTCCTGACCATCCCATAATACTACCATTTCATTTCGTATTCATGGTCTGGCATTTGTTTGCTCTGAAGCGATTGTAGGAAGCAGGAAGTTTGCACTCTGTTATGGTTTGAAATTATTGGACACCTCTCACCCAATCGCTGGCAGTTACTCAACAACAACATAGCGCAGACCAATGGCTCTGGCGCAGATGTGTACGTCATTGTCACAAGCGTCCTCCCCCTTTCGCCCCCCACGTGGAGGGCCTATTCGACTATTGGCTGTTTTCTGGGGGGGAGTTGCGATCAAAATTCTACTGCTCCAGGCACTCCACAGAGAAGCACGGCCAGACTACAGTAGACGAGCCAATCCTTTGGCGGAAGTCAGGGATTAAAGCAAAAAAAAGTAATCTGACTGAACTTTTTTACCGGTTAGGCACCCGATCGAGTATCACTCCGAGTATCACTCCGTAACCCTACGAAAACCAATGTAGCCAGGCTCTGCCCTCATGACGAAACATACATGCAAGGAATGGTGCCAGAGCCAGCGGCATAGGCAGACGCGGCAGTCGCCTAGAGCAGAATAGGCCTATGTCTTGAGGGCGCCAGTAATACCAAAAAGTGCCACAAAATCAGAACTTCAACCAACATAAATCTTTACACTTCACATGAACAATGAATATTCATTATACACTCAGTAGACCTATATAGACTCAGTATGAGTGTACCTGTAGGTACTAGATCAGATGTGCTCAATCAGATGTAGGCCTACAATGCTATGTTTACAGATGCCAATTTCTAAATACAAAAAAAGGAAAGAGGGCGGGCAGGCCTAGGCCGCTCACCAGATTGACTAGAACTGGCCGAGAATGGAGGGATAATGGATACTATATCAGACTGCAAAGATTGAACTGAAATTTGGGGCATGTTTTGGTTATTTCCTCTTATTTCTACCCATTGTTTATGAATTGTTCCCAACATCATGCAGAATGGATTCACAATGAATGCTGCTTCAAAATGGTAGCTGATCTCACAGAATTATTGACTTGGAATTGCAATGTGTTGATACAGTGAGTGATCCCATTATGGGGTTTTTTGTTGTAGTAGTAGGCTATATTTTGTCTTTCACATTAGAATGGGCAAACACTGGCTATTTTTTGGGCGATCAGAATAAAATGTTTTTTTGGAACACGGAAGAACAGGGGATGACCCAAAACTAGGCTACTGATGAGTGAATGTTGTATCACACCGCCAATGGTGGAGTGTGTAGCCTAATTTCTAGTGATGGTAGTCTGGCACAAGCGCGCCGGAACGTGTTTCAAACCATCAACTGTGAAAACCATTAAACCACTGTTCCGAAGTTTGCTTCAGTACGGAAAAACCACGTGATATATGACGTATGAAACAGTAAACTGGTTCAGTTTTCCGAAAGAAGCTGCAGTGTTTCGCGCTGCCACACGAACCAGCAGGCGCGCGCAAATGTGTTTGGACTGTTGCAGAGCCGTCTGCTAGGTTGCAGTGGCGAGAATAGATAGCCTATTTTATTGACTGCCATTAGGTTTATAAGTCCCACTTGATAGACAAGTAGACAACATCATCATACGTTATGAACACAATAAGGAGAAGACATTCATGTTCAGCAACATTTTATTCTGATCGCCCAAAAAATAGCCTAGCCTAATAATAAATTAATAAATAAATAAATGTGGCATCGTAGCCTTTGTAATGTCGTCTACCTCAACTGCCTCATCAGTAGCCCAAAATGTCAAATGTCTGCTGGAAGTTAGTGTGTGCAAAAGTATGAGAGCAGTCCAATATTGGGGGTAATGTCGCAGATGATGAGGACACAACATCTCATCTTATCGAATTGAGTCCGTTTAATTGCAATCATGACTTTTCACCAGGAGAGGGCCCTGTTACTGAAGCTTCAAGTACTAACCCATTTTTTGAAGCAATGTGCCTAATGGTTCAGAGCTTCAACAAAGCTTCATTGGCCCATCACTACTAACTACATCCGTAGGCCTACACCAAACACACCTCTCGTCCCCTTCTCATGACCAGGAGTGCTCTCGATTTGAGTTCAGTTGGAAAGTAAAAATTGTAAATTAATTGACATAAATTATACGGACGGAAATCCGTCCAAACGAAAATCCAGTTGACGGAATTCCGTCGTAGCGACGGAAAACTTTAATCCCTGCGGAAGTACGTAGGATGGCTCGTGAGGCTAGGGAAAATATACAGTCAAAGAGTTTTTTTGGGGGGAAAAGTTCTTTTGAGCAAGCTTTTCCTAGATTAGGAATCCATAAACTACCTTGGAACTTAGTGATACTGTCCCATTTTTGGAAATAAGCTTCTTTTACACCTCTCCTTGGGTTAAATAATTGGGTTTTACTTCATGCCGTTCTCTGAGTACGGCAGTACAAAGTTTACCTCCAAGCTAGCATTTAACATTGAGTCCTATGAGACCAGCTGGCCACCAGCTGGTCTCATAGGACTCAATGTTAACTGCTAGCTTGGAGGTAAGAAATTGTACTGCCATACCCAGAGAACGGTTGAAAGTGCAGAAGAAAGGTAAAACCCAATCATTTTTTAACTCAAGGAGAGGTGTAAAATAAGCTTATTTAAAAAAATGGGATAGTACCACTTTAAGAACTGCAAGAACTTAATAGGCCCCTAATATAACTTAGTGATACTGTCCCATTTTTGGAAATAAGCTCATATTACACCTCCCCTTGAGTTAAATAATTGGGTTTCACCATTCTCCTGTACTTTCAACCGTTCTCTGAGTATGGCAGGGCATTTTACCTCCATGCTAGCAGTTAACATTGAGTCCTATGAGACCAGCTGGCGGCTAACTGGTCTCATAGGTCTCAATGTTAACTGCTAGCTTAGAGGTAAAATTTGTACTGCCATAACCAGAAAATGGTTGAAAGTGCAGGAGAATGGTAAAGCCCCATTATTTAACTCAAAAGGGGAGGTGTAATATGAGCTTTTCCAAAAATGGGACAGTATCACTTCAAAGGGGTCGTTAAAAAATGTCAGGATTTCATAAAAATAATTTCAGAAAAGGTTTGTAGAACAAAGAAGTTTCTTTGACAAGACTTTTTGAAAACGCTTTTGTTAGCTTTCACAATAACAAGTGTTTCCAAAAATATATTTAACAACTTTCCAAGACTTCTAAAAAGTGTTCAACTTTTGGAGATTCTTCAAGCTTTAGAACATGAAAGAACATCAAAGAACTCAAGATTTTTGGGTAATTACTTTTACAGAGGTGAACTGAGCCTGAACCTTTTCCCTGCTCTAACGACGACGACAAGATACTGCATAGTGTATACCGTAGGCCTATTTTGACACATTATTCAAACATTTAATAGCCTGTGTATGACCATTATTCAAGCCTGATAGTAGAAGAAAACC
>NC_085857.1:24716727-24719227 GCF_034702125.1 Engraulis encrasicolus
CTGAGCGTGTTGACTGGCCAACTAGGAGACCGCATGACCAACAATTACAGTTTTGATAATTAAATGATTATTTCTATTATGATCAGTCTTACCTGAAGTAGACTTGAGAAAGCTGGTATGACATGGGCAGGTGGGGCATTGAGTGTTTTTTTCTGTATCCTGTATTATTATTACTATTATAATTATTATTGTTACAGCCATTTTGATAATTTTTATGTTTTGGCCTTATAAGGTAATATTTCGGGTTAAATGTAAGATATTTGATTATTATGTGGAAGATTAACTGAATGGTTATGGATGGATTATGTTTAGTTTTTGTTTTTATGTTTATTACTTTAAGTGACGGGTCACCTTTTGGGATGACGTCATCTGTCATATGGCATTTAGTCAGGTTTTGGGTTGGTTTTGAGTTGAATGGGGAAACGCAGCCCGGTCTGATATATTATTTCGACCGTACTCACTTAATTCTATCACTAATTCATCTTACTTTCGTTTAGTTGGACTGTCTTCTTTATTTTAATTGAGGTTTCATTCATGATTTTTTACCATTCTGACAAAAATAAATACTTTTGCACCATACGATTGAGGAGTGCGCATACTGAAATCCCTGCCGAGGCCTAGTATTTCTCCATTTCTAGGACCATCGAAAATTGGACTCACAATTATTGTCATTATTATTATTATTATGATTATTATTCTCAGTCTTACCTGAAGTATTATTATTGTTATTTTATTATTATGATTATTATTCTCAGTCTTACCTGAAGTAGGCTTGAGAAAGCTGATAGGACATGGGCAGGTAGGGCATCGAGCGGTTCTTCTTCACCGTGTTCTTGGGGTTGTTACGGCGACGGTTGACCAAGCCGTTCTTCTGGCACTTGATGAACACCTCGTACAGGATCTCTTGCTTGTAGCGACTATACACATGAAACGTCTGACGGAGAGAGAGAGAGAGAGAGAGAGAGAGAGAGAGAGAGAGAGAGAGAGGGAGAGGGAGAGGGAGAGGGAGAGATTGAGTGAGTGAGTGAGCTGAAAAGGCAGTATGCTCTTGGCCTGGTGGGGTGTGTGTGTATTTGTGTGTGTGTGTGTGTGTGTGTGTGTGTGTGTGTGTGTGTGTGTGTGTGTGTGTGTGTGTGTGTGTGTGTGTGTGTGTGTGTGTGTATTTGTGTGTGTGTGTGTGTGACCTGGAAAGACAGTATGCTCTTGGACTGGTGGGGTGTGTGTGTGTATGTGCGCGCATGTATTTGTGTGTGTGTATGTGTACGTGTGTGTGTGTGTGTGTGTGTGTGTTACCTGGAAAGACAGTATGCTCTTGGACTGGTGGTTTGAGACAGCTAATGTGCTCTGGATCAGGTTGAACAGCACCAGTGATTGGATGTCCTCCTCACTGCGCGCACACACGCGCACACGCACACGCACACACACAGGTTTTAAGAGCAATGAACACATATCACATACATGTGCACATTCACTTTTTAAAATACACCATAACATTAATAACATATTTTAATGACCGATAACTGAACAATTTGTACATGAGTAAAACTAATAATAAAGTAACATTGCAATACTATTACTAATCTATACATCAATAATAAGCGGAAGTCAATAGGAAATACTATTCACAAATGAACATGCTGTACATCAGGGTTGGGGAACCTTTTCATTCGAGGGGCCACTTCATATCCATCCAAGGGCCGTAAAAGTCCTCTGAGGGCCGTACTATAAACACAAACCAGGATTTCCCCCTGCACTTTAGGCCTATACTGAAGGCAGCCACCTTTAACAGACCCCACCTCCTATAGGTCCTCGAGACATAGGTTCGCCACCCCTGTTGTACATAATCACACCAAGTTTATCAAATAATGTGCGGTATGGTACCTTTTGATGACGTCCTTGGACTCCACAGGAGAGTCATCCCCAATGGCGTACACCTTAAACCTAGAAGTGGACGGATGCATAGATACATGGTCAAGTACACGCACACATGAACATGTAGACATTCACACAAGGATGTTGTATGCCTTTCAATATCAGAAGAAACTGGGCTACGGTACTTCTCTTCGACTAGACCCAGGCATGACTTAAGCACTCAGCATAAGTTTAAAACTTTTATTTTGGTACACAAGGTGACTGACGTTTCAAAGCACCTGTGTCGTCCTCAGATATTTTTAAAGTCATTGTTTCCTTTTCTCTCTCTTTCTACATGAATGATGAATGCCCTTTCATTTTTATTCTACATTAACTGACAATTGCAAAATACTTGATCTAACTTGAGTTCACTTACTGCTTGATCACTCCATATACTGTGTGTGTGTGTGTGTGTGTATGTGTATGTGTATGTGTATGTGTATGTGTATGTGTATGTGTGTGTGTGTGTGTGTGTGTGTGTGTGTGTGTGTGTGTGTGTGTGTGTGTGTGTGTGTGTGCACCTCTGGAAGAGGTCCTCTTTGTTGTCGGGGATTTCGATGAGGCATGATCCTGAGGCCCTGCTAAACTT
>NC_085857.1:24724227-24751727 GCF_034702125.1 Engraulis encrasicolus
TCAATCTCAAGACTCCGAAGGTCTCCTAATTGAAGTTCTCCTAAAGGGGCGTTCACCCGACATAAAGTGGATCCCGGAAAAGAACCGAAATGACGCATCTCTGTCTAGAATATCTCTGCTCCTTTGCATTGGGTGGGTGGGGTTTGAATGATCTTTCTCTAACAGAAGATTCTTTGGTTCTAGCTCCATGGTGAGAACCCATTCTTCTGCCTCACGTCCTTTCTTCTTTTCTCTGCTCCTCCTCAGGCTGCTCCTATTCCTCTCCTCCTTCTGCTCCTTTTTCCTTCGCTCCTGCTCCACTCTCTCCCTCTCTTCCTTCACCCTTCTCTCCTCCTCATTCCTTTGTTCCTGCTCCTGTCTTCCTCTCTTTATTATGCTCCTCTCTTCTTCCTCATCCTCCTCCTCACTCGTTAGCTCTTCTCTCCCTCTCTTTCTCTTCCCTCGCACGCTGGGCCTCCATTCTTCCTCTCCCTCATCATCTTCCTCCTCACTCGTCTGCTCCACCTCATCTGTCCCTCGCTTTCTCCATTCTTCCTCCACCTCCTCATCATCCGCTTCTTCACTTGTTTGCTCCTGCCCCAGTCTTCTCAGCCTGCGACTCCTCCCCATTACCCTCTTCCTCTTCTTCTTCTCCTCCTCCTCCTTATTCTTTCCATCCTGCCTGTTTTGTGCTCTCCGACATCCCACCTTGCACTTCTCCTCATGCCCTCTCTTCTCGTCCTCCTTTCTCTCCCTTTCTTCCTCTCCACGCTGTTGTTTACTGAGCTTTCGCCTTTCCTTTTCTCCACCTCCCTGACGCTCATCCTTCTCTCTCCCTCTCTTCTCCTCCTCTCTTTCTTCTCCTCCACTCCATGCCTCTTGCTCCTCCTCCTCCTCATTCTCACGTTTTTGGCGTGGGCCCCTGCGTTTGTCGACGACGACGCTGTTCTCCTTGGGTTCTTTGGGCTCCTTGGGCTTCTTGAGGCGTTTGCGGTTCTTCCCTCCTCGGTGCTCCTCCTTCCGAGATCTGGGCTCCAAACGCATCTCCACCTTCTCCAAGACCTGAGAGGAGAGGAGAGGAGAGGAGAGGAGAGGAGAGGAGAGGAGAGAAGAGAAGAGGATAAGAGAGGAGAGGATAAGAGAGGAGAGGATAAGAGAGGATGAGGAGAGGAGAGAAGAGAAGAGAAGAGAAGAGAAGAGAAGAGAAGAGAAGAGAAGAGAAGAGAAGAGAAGAGAAGAGAGGGGAAGAGAAGAGGAGAGGAGAGGATAAGAGAGGATGAGAGAGGAGAGGATAAGAGAGGAGAGGAGAGGAGAGGAGAGGAGAGAAGAAAGGAGAAAACAGAAGACTAGCATGAGGGGGGTGTTTCCCTCCTCTGTGCTCCTCCTTTCGAGAACTCGGTTCCAAACCCACCTCCATCTCCTCCAAGACCTGAGCCTAGAGGAGAGCCCTACATGTTACATCAGTCTACTATGAGAAGATGGTATGGTAAGCTACACCATTAAAGTCATATTCACATTACAGTACAAAACACAACATGGGCAGACAGGTCCTACTGGCTCTGCACTGCTAAATAAAAAAACAACAAACGCTGTGCACTACGTAACATGCTACAGGCAAAGCAGTGTGCCATCTATTATTTAGCCTTTTACAACAGAGTTCTTTTCTTTGTTTGTCTTTCTGTAAATTAACATGTTTGGTAAAAAAATAATATTTTACACCTTTCTCTACACATTTGTAGGCAAACATGTTGCACACACACATATGTACACACACCTTCACACACACACACACACATACACACATGCACACGCACCTGCACACACACATAGTTGCGCAAGCGCACGCGCGCACACACACACACTAAACACAACCAGCACCTGCTTCTCTGCCCCCTCTTGTTGTTTCTCTGTCTGCTTTGGCTGTAGAGCTTGGGGAACAAGCAGACACGCCACAGCACCACCCTTGTCACCTACTGAGAGGAGGAAAGAGGGATGAGGAGGGTGTGGGGAGAGGGAGGAGGAGAAGAGAGAAAGGAGAGGGGATGATAAGAGGAGGAGGAGAGGGGATGATAAGAGGAGGAGGAGAGGGGATGAGGAGTGTGTGAAGAGGAGAGGGGAAGAGGAGGGTGTGAAGAGGAGAGGAGAGGAGAGGCAAAGGGGGATGAGAGGGAGAGAGACGGAGAGAGAGGAGAGGTGGGAGAGGGAGAAAATATTGGATGGACGAGTCAGGAAGAAGACAGGAAGAATAGAGGAGATGAAAAGAAGAGGAGGGAGAGCAGGGGGGATGACAAGACGAGGAGAGAGAGAAGATGGGAGGAGAGGGGATCAAAGGATTGGGAGTTAGAATGAAGTTCAAACATCTCTAATCAAATAAACACACACAAATGCACATGTGTGCTCACACACAAACACACACACAAAAACCATTCCAGGACACAACTCTTTCATCCTCGTTAGAAACACACACACACACACACACACACACACACACACGCACGCACGCACGCACACACAAACACACACGCACGCACACAAACACACACCTACCTCCAAAGGCGTTCTTGGAGAACAGGTGTTTAGTGAGCAGGTTGTGCAGCCTCATGCTTGGGTGGTTCTTAAGGTTCAACGTGGTCTGTAAAACAATATAATATAGACAATATGATGATTTTCATATTTTTAGAAATATAATACATTAACCTGGTATGACCCGTCCATAATTCTTCTCTTCATTCGTATTCATGGTCTGGTGGTTCTTGGACCTGATGCGATTGTAGGGGCGGGAGGATTGCACTCAGTTCTGGTTTGAAACAATTGGACAGCTCTCACCCAATCGTTCGCTTATTGGCCGGTCGCCTGGACGACGACTAAACCCTCACCAGAAAACCATCGCCAGACCATGAATACAAATGAAGAGAGCCATTATAGGCAGGTCACCAGGCTAGTTTTTTCTTATTTCTTTTTCTTTCTTTTTTTTTTATTCACAGAAAAAGAAAGAAGAAAAAACTGAATGTGATCTATTCCCTGATCAAAGTACAAGAGAGTCCTTGTGCACAGCCCCTCAATGCAGGTGCAGGTGTGAGGCAGGAGGAGGTGAATCAATAAACCAAAAGTCAAGAGACACCGCACACTGCTTACTTTTCTTAACTTTATTTCTTGGAGCGAGTTTAGTGATCTATTCCCTCTTTACTTAATTACTGCAAGAATTTATTGCAAGAAGACAGAAGAGCGCAGCAAAAATCGTATAAGAGAGAAAGATATGTCAAACTCCACCCATTCAATGCAAAGGAGTGTGCTCAAAATTCGGTCTCCTAAGGGGGCGTTGTCCCCTCCTTCTTCTTCTCTTTTTGTGGTGTTTGCACAAGAAGTGCGCTACCGCCATCTACATCGCTAAGGGGACTCATTCTCAACCTCAAGACTCCAAAGGTCTCCTAAAGGGGCGTTCTCCTGACATCACATGGATACCGGAAAAGAACCAGCCTGAAGTATTTCTCTCATATACGATTCCCTGAGCACGGTGTGTAGAAAATAACTTTGCAATAAGACATGACAGTGGGTTAGTGGTGCGCACATCCCATGACAAAAGGTCAGAATACTGTGAAAATAAAGATGAATGTCCGCACACTGCTCCCCTGTTGCTTTTAAAAATGTTTCTCAAGTGAGCGCTTTCGAGCTAGACGCTCTTCATCAGACACCATACACTTTATTTACCCTGCCCTTTTCAACATTTTTTTTGTTAAATAGGTTTTTAGGTTACATTACATTACACTTAGCTGACGCTTTCATTTATTCAAAGCGACTTACAACTATTATTTTTCAGGGATATTGGTAACAGTCCCTGGTTCAAGAAGGAGGCCGCACCTTGCATATGCAAGGTGCGGCCTCCTTCTTGAAACATTGAATTTGAAATTTGGGCCAGCACCCTCAGAGATTTAATCATTAAGAGTGACGCCTGCTCCAAGAAGAAAATTTACAGTCCCTGGAGAAATGTGGGGTTAGGTGCCTTGCTCAAGGGCACTTCAGCCATGGATGGAGATTTAGGGAGAGGTCAGGGGGGATTTGAACCGGCAACCCCTAGATTGACAGACCAACTCTCTAACCACTAGGCCACGGCTGACCCACAGGTTATATTATATTATATTATATTATATTATATTATATTATATTATATTATATTATATTATATTATATTATATTATATTATATTATATTCCAGACCTTGTTCTTGTTCTTGTCGAGGTGGCAGTTCCAGACCCAGTTCCTCTTGAGGTGGGCATAGTACTCTGAGTCCAGGCCACCCGCCCCCATGCCGTCGCCGGGGGTTTCGCCATCGTCAATGACCTCCTTGCCACGCCTACACGGGGGAAACAGGAAATTATGTTTCGTTGCAAAGCGGTGTATATCCATTTTGGAGAATGTTGGGAAATTTACATTTTTGTATTGGTCATTCCTATGCATTGCATTGCAAAATGCAGTTTGTATAGTTCACAAACAGTATGTTATCAAAATATTTGAATGGCAAGAATTCACAAATGGTGGTGGATGCACCATTTTTGCAACTTAACTCTTCAAATACACATCACAATCTCATACAGAGTGTGCAGAATTACTACTGCACACCCTGTATGAGATTGTAATTAGGAGTGATTCTACGATTCGACTGCGCTTTTTAAGTCCATGGATTTTATATGCCAATTCCACTAACTATTAACTGCATCCAATGATGTTTTGGATGACATACGAATAACATCACGTGATGTCATAACCTCTTTGGCAGGATATGGGAAGACTTTTTGGTAAGTTTTCAGCGCCATCCTTCCATAATTTAATCCATTCTTTTTCATGTTCTCCTAGCGGGAAAATTGCCTGTCAACTGTGTTATCAACATATTCATAAGAATCTGAATTAGAAATCACATGTAGAAAAACACAGATAAAGCATACAAATACATGAATTGATTAAGGTGTTGTGGTGGAACTTCTGAGGTCCTCAGTTAGCACAACACCATAAAAATGGCTGAAATGTCAAGCCGTGTTACCGTCAATGGTGTTACGCATCAGCTATGACAGTTGAGGAGGAGTATGTTTTTGCCAATTTATCTCCATATTGACAGACAAACAAACAGAACAATTTGTGTTCTAGGGAGATGGGTTTGTCTGCTCTGTTTTTTCTCCTAAAAAAGTGCCGACTTGTTCCCCTGCACTGTTGACCGTAACACAGTTGAGTAACACGGTTGACTGTTTTGAAAGTGTTTTTGTGCTATTGATCCCTTATGTGTTGGAAAAATCCTATGAACAGACACTAGGGATTATCTCTGGAGAAGGAAGTCTTGTGTAAGGAGGGTGACTAAATTCAAATCAGACGTTACAGGGATTTATAATGAAAAATGTGTCAGTCTGTATCACAGTGAATCATAAAATCCTACTTATGAAGCTCAACAATCACATTTTCTATATCAGTTGCACAGATTAATGACAACATTATTGTTAAGGGACATAAGCACTTTCAAACGTATGTTGTTTCAACTCTGTAGTATTTTTATATATGTTTGAAATGACATAGTATTTGTCCATAACACTGTTGACAAAATAATCAAGCAAATGTTCCCTTTCATTAGAGTATTTATCAAGTTTGGCAATTTGTTTGTTTGGAAACTTAAATATATACACTATGTAAACATCTAGGTCATTTAGTTGAAAAAAAATACTGATAATTGACATTTTGCTTTTGCCAAAAGCGCAGTCGAATCGTAGAATCACTTAGGCAAAAATGTTTTCTGACCATATCGTACATTCCATGCATTCATATTTTCCAACACCAAACTGTATTTTGTACAAATGCTCGTGACCTGGAACACTTAAATCCAATGGAATATTAGGGGGGGTGGGCAAACATGAAAATCTTTAATTGCATTAACTCAATGACTTTCTGTGATTAATCGTGATTAATCGCATAGCGCGCAAAACCCAAAAAAATAAAATAATAATAAATAATAAATAAAATAAAAATATTTTATAAATTAATAAAATAAAATAATTAATAATAATTTGCATATGTACTGTGTAGATAACCTATGTAGGTCTAATATAATATTCCACAATGGAAATGTAGGCTATTTGCAAACCTATCAGTCTAAATTATATAGGCCTCTGTTTTGTTTTGCCTACTTTTCAAGACATTCTTCTTCTCTGTCAGCAGGCAGTCATTGGAAGCAGCAACAAGCGCGCTGATGCTTTCAAAATAAAAGCCACGAACGACGGTCATAAAAGACAAAAAAAAAGACGAAGCTGAACATCATAGATCATCAAATATTGTATTAAAAATCTTGAGAATGACCTTAAAATCTGTAATTCAAAGGCCATAGTCTCATTTGCAAACAGGATGTTGAATGGGTAAAAGCACACGAAAGTCACTCTGCTCTGTTTGTGAGACTTAATTGGTGGTAGTGAGTGGCTCATTCTGGGGAACTGGCTTCACTCTCTCCGGTGTGTGTGTGTGTGTGTGTGTGTGTCTGTGTGTGTGTCTGTGTGTGTGTCTGTGTGTGTGTGTGTGTCTGTGTGTGTGTGTGTGTGTGTGTGTGTGTGTGTGTGTGTGTGTGTGTGTGTGTGTGTGTGTGTGTGTGTGTGTGTGTGTGTGTGTGTGTGTGTGTGTGTGTGTGCTCACGGAAGTAAGTGGCGTATTCGGGGGTATTTCTGGGGGTCCTGCTTCACTCTCTCCTGAGTCTCCTCTCCCTCCACATTCTGGGGCCGGATCAGACCTGCATCACAAACACAAGAGTTAGCAATGTTAATTAAGGTAGGGATGCGTGTGTGTGTGTGTGTGTGTGTGTGTGTGTGTGTGTGTGTGTGTGTGTGTGTGTGTGTGTGTGTGTGTGTGTGTGTGTGTGTGTGTGTGTGTGTGTGTGTGTGTGTGTGTGTGTGTGTGTCTGCAGTTTCTTTAAAGATCAACTTCCAACAAAAAATGTTTTTACTCGCTCGTTTTCCTAAACGGACTGTCACCGCTAGTTACATACACATGCAAGGCTTCCTAGTGGTGCGTCACCTCCTCAAACCGTGTTTCCCAATTTACATGAACAATGCAGAACCAGGTGCAAATCATTAAGAGCCTATTTGTGTTACGTTACACTGAGTAACTTTGTTGCCCACTGGGGTTTATGTCTGCCCATATTTCTAAAAACATGTTGAGTCATTGTTTCCCCCGCTTGTTTTGAAAACAAGTGTAAATATGGAGATTATTGAATGACTCAGATTACACTGTTGATGTTATCTCAAGTAGAGTTTGGGCCTGTTTGTGCTAGCTCTCCCCCCACTGAAGATGTGGCATCCCCCGTGGTGCCACTGGCCCCAAGACAAAGGGACACTTTTGGGGTGGGGGGTTGCCGTATATAATCTCACTTCAGAGATTCATCTGGGAGTCACTTCCTACCTCTGAAGGGCTCCAAAACTCTGTCTTTCTCTCCCTCTCTCCCTCTTTCTTTCTCTCTCTCTGTCTATCTATCTTGGGTAAACTGTATTTGATTTCACTATATCTTATGCAACCTACAGTAGCCTTGAGTTAAATGTAATGTTACCTTGCAGTTGATAATTAAATTGTCATATAATATTCATTCATTTGCATCTCCTCATCTGTATCATGCCATTTGCCTTTCCTGTGTCTTAAGTTAACACTGCTTCTGTTTCAAATGCCCACTCCTGGCCATCGTTGGTTAGGAATAAAGTGGAGGGAAAAGTTATATACTTTTACACAAGCGACAGCTGGTGGCACGAAACCTAGCTTAGCCTAACTATCAGCTAGTTGCTACTCTCAGATACACACAGAGTAGGAGGAGGGAGCCAATCAGAGACGCCTTATTTCCGCGTCACGGATATTCATGAGAAAGACCAGAAAACCCTGTCGTTTGTCCACAAGCCACTTTACTAGCCTACAAAGACGGCTTGAAACAAAGCAACCAGAACGCTTTTTTCAACAAAACCCACTGGTAACGCATTCAATACCAATGGTGAACACAGCAGTATTAATGAAATGCCGGTGGGAGTTGCGGCTTACAATGTGATCGCACATTAAATAACATTACATTACGCTTTACATGACAGCCTGCAAAGCCAGAGTGTGAATTTGAGGGTGTGTGTGTGTGTGTGTGTGTGTGTGTGTGTGTGTGTGTGTGTGTGTGTGTGTGTGTGTGTGTGTGTGTGTGTGTGTGTGTGTGTGTGTGTGTGTGTGTGATCGCAAAGCCCTTCAAGTCAACTTTGTAGTGGGATACTGTGCTTTCAAAATAAGTTTTAATTGATTGATTGACTGATTCCATGCTTGTGTCTGAAATGCTACTGGCGCTTCTCAAAGGGACGAGAGATCCTGACCAGATTGTAGCGTGCGTGCGTGCGTACGTACCTAGAAGTATGGTGACACAGAGCAGGTCAAACCAGTAGCTGTCAACCACCTGCATGGGTGCCGCGAGGGTGGCAAAGGTGATACAGATTCTAAGGGCCCCACAGCACTAAGAGGGCCCATGGAAGGATGCTGATAACATAATTTGTCATTTTGGGGGCCCAAAATTTAAATTTTTCATGGGGCCCAACATCTTTAGCGGCGCCCCTGATCACCTGCATTTTGCTGAAGTGGTACCAGTGCCTCTTGAAAGGACAAGATTGTAGAGTGTGTGTGTGTGTGTGTGTGTGTGTGTGTGTGTGTGTGTGTGTGTGTGTGTGTGTGTGTGTGTGTGTGTGCGTGCGTGTGTGTGTGTGTGTGTGTGTGTGTGTGTGTGTGTGCGTACGTGCGTGCGTTTACCTAGCGGTGTGTTGAGGCAGACGCAAAGCAGATCGAACCAGTAGCTGTCCACCTCCTGCATGGAGCTGAAGTGGTACTGGCGCTTCTCGAAGGGCCGCGAGCTCCTCGCCAGGTTGTAGTGCGGCTCGCACGTCGTCGTATCCGTGATGGTGGCGTTGCTCTTCATGTAAACAAACACCTACCGAAAAACAACACGGAAAAAACAACACTTGCATGAAATACGACTTGTGCACAAACACCTACCGAAAAACAACACAGAAAAAAACCCGACTCACTTTAAGCATTAAATAAACACAACACTTGCATTAAATACTTAGGACATTCATGATTGATGGTGGTGTTGCAACAAAAAAAAACCTCAATGCAGAGCAAAAAATCGTATTCAACATATTTAATTAATTGTAAATAGAATAAATAATTAGAAGTATTTATACCCTTTTTCCTTTCGTATGCATATACAGTACTTGCATACAACATTTTAAAATTATCTATAATTAACACATCATGAATATTTTTTTCAATGAATGGTGCCCATTTGGCTACAAAAGGCAGCATTTGGTTGCAAGCGAGAGTAAATATCGGCAAAAAAAAAAGCGATTTCCGAAGAAGGAGCGATTGGCATAGTGCCTTCGACCAGGCTAACAGAAACATTGTAGTGAAAAGTTACTGGCATGAACCTGATCTTTCTCCCGGAATTTCTCAAACTGCTCGAACTGCATCAGGCCCATACCGCACAGCCGATCCAAGGTCTCGAAGAAGCTGAACACGTACTTCCTGTACAGGAGACGCACGCACGCACACGCACACGCACACACACACGCACGCATAATTGAGTATGTACAGTGGCTAGGACACAAACACAAACACAAACACACACACACACACACACACACACACACACACACACACACACACACACACACACAGACACACACACACACACACAGACACGCACAGACACACACACACACACAGAGACAGAAAGAAAGATGACATGCAGACAGGTAGGTAGATACAGAGACACAGACACTTAGATAAACAGTACAAGCCACACAACCATACAGTACATACAGACAAAGACACAAAGTACAGGTAAAGAGTTGTACTGTTAATATAGCGTTTGCCCACTCTTTGGCTGGGAAATGGTAGGAAAACAGAAAATGAGAGCGAGAGAAAGAGAGCAAGAGAGAGAAAGACAGAGCATGCGAGAGAGCGAGAGTGAGAGAGAGCGAGCGAGAGACAGACAGACAGACACACATACAGACACAGACACACACAGCTATAGTACGTATGTTAGCGTACCGTTTGTAGAGCAGCAATCTCTTCATGTCGGAGGGTAGGAAGCGGACGAGGTAATGTTTCTTCACTGGGTCATTCAGATAATCCTCCAGACCCTCCACCTGCACACACACACACATTTAAGTGCTCCATGTTGGCATGCGTATGTGCATGTGTGCGTGTGTGTATATTTTAGCGCATACAGGTGGGTGTACTATGTAAATAAGCATGTGTATTTGTATGAACGTGTGTGTGTGTGTGTGTGTGTGTGTGTGTGTGTGTGTGTGTGTGTGTGTGTGTGTGTGTGTGTGTGTGTGTGTGTGTGTGTGTGTGTGTGTGTGTACCGTGTAGCTGATGTGTACGATCTGCACCAGTATGGACAGGGGCATTCTGATGAGGATGTCACTGGTCAGGGCCCAGCCGGGGCCAAAGTCCTTATGCACCGCCACCGGAGGGACAAACCGCCGCCAGCTCACCTCATCCACATAGACTAGAGGAGGGAGAGGGATGGAGAGAGAGAGAGAGGCAGAAACAGAGACATAGAAAAACAAAGAGAAATTAATAATGTGAATGTTAACAAACTGATCAGACGAGATCAGCCATTCTTCTGGCCAAGGTCCTTATGCACTGCCACCGGGGGGACAAATCCACACACCAGCTGGCTTCATCCACATTGACTAGAGGGGAGAGAGGGAGAGTGTTTTTTTCCACCCCAAGATATACTTTCATGCCTTTATTTGTGATAGGACAGTGAGAGAGAGAGTCAGGAAATGAATGGGGAGAGAGAGACAGGGAAGGATTGGCAAATGATGCGGGTTGGAATCGAACCCGGATCGCCGGCGTACTAGTAACACAGTACCTTACCGTTAGGGCCACGGTAGGGCAGAGAGGAAGAGTGCTTCAACTAATCCCAGTAAGAACAAAACACCAAGAGCCAATATTGAGCAAAAATACTATGTCACCTGAAAAGGAGATTCCAATCCTTTCGTCTGGATGTCTAAGGAATACCCAGTAATATTTTCATAATGTTTTGAGTTGCAAGTGCATGGAGCTTTTCTCAATTTGCATGGAATGACCCAATTAAATGTTTCTATGAATTTGCCCCCTTTTTATGATTGCCCCCTTCCCATTAATCTAATTTTATTCTCAAAAAATAGATTTAACTTTAAATTGAAATATAATCTTGAAAATGTTCATGCTGGTGATGCTTACCATGCATGTCTTCCTCCGCGAAGCTATTGTTGTTTCCCACGTCTGTGTCGCTCAGCACCACCTCCCCCTCATGTCGCAGCATGCTGAACGAGGATGACGAGGTCACTTCCTGTTTGGAACGCCCACCGTCACCAGAGAGAGGAGAGAGAGAGGTTCCATTGGCCCATTGTTTACGGGTTCTATTATTGCAAGGGGGAGGGGGGGAAATCCCCCTTTAGGCAGACCTAGGCAGACCTAGGCAGACCTAAGGACTGTTCTATTCAATGCTAGGTGTATTATGACACGCCCCTTTAGGCAGACCGGAACCTGGTCATGCTAGGTGCCCATAGCAACCTATTACATTGGCATATTTCTATATACTTAAAGAATCTCTGCCGTCACTATGCCCCTCTCCTTCCTGTCGCTGTGGTGATGTCAAGTCCGCTCCACTTCCCTGATACAGCATTTGGGTTATTATTAAATGTAAAGCTACCTTCACACATCTCGCTGCTAGTTACCAGCTTCTCACTCGCTCGCCTACATGCCACTCTCTCATGGAACGTCTGGTAAACGTTCCTGCGGCTTTAACTGCCAACGCACAGGCGAGAAGTACCGAAATCTGTATTCCAATTGGTTACTCGCTAAAATAAAATAAATATTTTCTACTCGGGATCCGCCCACATCGCATCGCTTGTACACTACTCGCCTAGTTGCCTACTCGTCTCGCTGGAACACATAGCCATTCTATTGACTTAATTCGCTGAGCGGGTAACTAGCAGCAACGTGTGTGAATGAGGCTTAAGACTGTATACAACTATCCAAGACTAACGATAAATCATACATGGACTAACTCAGCTATCAGCCTTTTGATTTTTCAAGTAATATGATAATATAAGTTATCCTATAATTTAAGTTATGACAAATAAATTGTTATGTAGGAGATCAGGACCAATATTCAGGTTCCATTCCATTTACCTGTGCCCGCCCCTGTGATGAGGGTGATGTCACTTCCTGTCCCCGCCTCTGCTTCAACAGGGCAGCAGAGGAGGAGGAGCCAGGGGGCACGCCAGCTTCCAGCAACTCCACTTCCTGGTCAAACAGCGACGGCCCATACCCTGATAATAATTACATAATAATCATTATTATTATTACATTATAGAATATAATAATAATAATAACTATATTACATTACACTTAGCTGACGCTTTTTATCCAAAGCCCCTTACAGATATTTACAGGGTTAGAGCAGAGACGGTTTAGGTAGGAGGAGACGGGACAGTCGCCGCCATCTTGTTGACGCCTTCGGAGTGCTATTTCGCGATTAGTGAGACCAGATCTGAGAGTCAATGGGAACAATGAATGGGGAAACTGAGTATAGGACGGGAGGGAACCCAGCGGTTGTGAAAACCATATGGTTGAAACCACCGTGAAAAACTGATCAATCTAGACTACTTGGTTGTGTCATACGAGTCAAAATAAAGCTTTTTAAGCCACTTTTCTCAAGGTTTTTTTGACAGAGTGCAGGCGCAGTAGTTTCATAATGGCACGAGAGCAACGGCTTTTCACAACTGAGCATGCGCAACATTTCGCATGCGCCGATGCAGCCAGATGATTGGATCACTGGCAACGCAGCTCAGCAGGCACATTGGCTCTTGTTACCAGAAAGGCGGGAAGACGCCATATTTGCGTTACGACTCTTCACCGTTAATTTCTATGGACGCTTACACCAGCTGTCATGTCTCCTCCAACCTAAACCGTCTCTGGTTACAGTCACTGGTGCAATGTGGGGGGTCAGGTGCCTTGCTCAAGGGCACCTCAGCCATGGATGGAGGTGTAGGGAGGATGGGTAAGGGTGGGATTCAAACCCGCAACCCTCTCATCTAAATATCAACACCCTAAGCATTAGGCCACGGCTGCCCCCAGGTAATAATAATAACATAATAATAATAACTACTTAGTTTCTTATAGTGCATTTTATGGAAGCCAAGGTCGCTTTACAAAAGACCTAGATGGGGATAGGGAATTTGGGGCTGGGGGAGTGGTTGGTGGTGGGGGGGGGGGGGGGGGGGGTGCTGTCAAGGAAGGACAATAGGTCTCAGTAAAGAGATGAAATGTGAGGTGCTTTTTGGGGCCTTGGCGGATGTGGAGAGGTAGACTGTTCCAAAGGGTGGGGTGCGGCAGCACAGACGGCTCCATCACCAAAGGTGACACCAAAGGTGAGCGGGGAATGACATGCTGGTCCTTGTCAGAGGACCTCGGAGAACTCCAGTCTATTTTCCTGTGCGGACGTCCATGTTCAATGAGCGGGCTCCATTGAAAATTAATGGCTGCTGCACGCTGATATAACGTGGGCGCTGACTTTGCAGTGTGCAAGGCAGCCCACAAACCTCTCGGACTCGAAATGCTCCCGGACACATTAAGCGAACACAAATATCTCAGTGTGTACTGTATGTACCACACTATGTAATGTAATGTAATAGTATACATACCTGCTGGGTTGACGGGGGCGTTGGGGTCACCCGGGCTAAACTGGGCCTGCTTGAGGGGGTGTCCGTACAACACGTACCAGATGAAGGTGTGGACCAGACGCAGACGAGGCATCTTGGCCTGGAAGCCCAGCGCACGACCGTAGCCCGGCACTAATGAGGGGGGCAGAGAGAGGAAAACACACACTTGATGAGTATGAACCAAAACACTCTCACAGACACAGACACTAAGATAGACAGACAGACAGACACACACAGACAGACACACACAGACACACACACACAGACACACACACACAGACACACACACACAGGCACACACACACAGGCACACACACACAGGCACACACACACAGGCACACACACACAGGCACACACACACAGGCAAACACACACGTGCACGCGCGCACACAACCACACACACCAGAGCAACACATGGTTACTAACAAAGACTGGTTTAAGAACCCAAACGTAAGGCTGCACGATTATGGAAAAAAAAACATCATCACAATTATTGATTTTTGCTGATTTAAAAAAATATATATATATAACAATTAACAAAATGAAATATAACCAAGAATGAATTATATACGGGATAAGCAAAATAAAATGAATTGTAATAATCATGTAAAAGGCAACAGCATGAAACTTAGGTGAACAGATTTCTGTCTAGAAACACCAGCCTGTCAGTATGTCCTGGCTTCAAGGAGGCTCTCGAAGGTAGGTCTCTATTGCCACGATTAAATCACGATTGAGATCACGATTTCGATATTATGAAAGGATCACGATTTTCGATTATTTTCGATTAATTGTGCAGCCCTACCCACATGCAAGCCTTTGATCTGGAAGCAGGACCAAATGAGCAATAATAACAAGAGAAACGTGCCAAAGTGTGTGCGTGCGTGCGTGACGTGTTACCAAAGTTGAGGGTGATCTTGCGTAGTGGCTCGATGCCCATCTTCTGGTCCAGTTTGGGGGGT
The DNA here is from genome assembly GCF_034702125.1 of Engraulis encrasicolus. NCBI lineage: Eukaryota > Metazoa > Chordata > Actinopteri > Clupeiformes > Engraulidae > Engraulis > Engraulis encrasicolus. The sequence goes on from NC_085857.1 coordinate 24,738,923, forward strand.
GCGGGGGGTTTGTTGGGGTGCCTCGTGGGCAACGGCAGCTCTCCAGCCTCTCTCAATTTACGCTCGTCATACGCCCGCATCCTACAACACACACACACACACCAAAAAAATGCTTTAAATCTTACACCGTTAGGGACACTCCTTTCTTTTCAGATCACTAGAAGACTTATTGACCATTGTTTGTGTGTGTGTGTGTGTGTGTGTGTGTGTGTGTGTGTGTGTGTGTGTGTGTGTGTGTGTGTGTGTTTCTTACTTGCTGGCGGTGTAGGACCCTGATATGCGGAATCGGACCTGTTCTATGGCACTCTTGATCAGTGGGTCGTCGGGGGCGATGGAGGGGTGCACCACAAACTCCACCTGGTACGGAGAGGTAGAAGGGACAAACTTTACCACAGGGAAATGGGAAGGATATTGTATGCTTGTGCTTGAATATGAGCGGTAATTTCGAGCCTATAAGCCGCCACTTTTTTCTCTCTTTTTTTTTTTTTTTAAAGTATGTTTTGGGGGCTTGTGGGGCCTTTATTATGACAAATAGTGTGAGAGGAGACAGGAAATGAGTTGGAGAGAGATATGGGGTAGGGCTGGGACAGTGAGCGTGTTCCATTCTCCACACTCTGCACTGTGTACTGTGATACAGTGCACTTTCCACCCTCAACTTAACGGCTAAATTTGAGGGTGAAGTGCAGGTCCAATTCACGTTCTGTCTGATACACTTCACGGAAATGACGGTTGTCGCGTGTCATCAGAGTTTAGCAACCGCCAATATACAATTCATCACGGAAGACACTGTTCCTTATGTTGACAATTTTTAAAAGTTACCCCTTTCTCTTATACACATGGCTATTGTCTTTTGAATCAAAGCTATGCTGTCATCACAGAGATTCGGCAGTTTGACCAATCTGACACTCAACCAGAGAGGAAACTACGTAACAAACATGGCGGCCGTTGAGTGCGAAAAGTGTACATAACTGCACACTTCAAAAAATGGCCGGTTTGAGGGCGTTATCCGGGTAGTTTACAGTACACTTCACCGCCGCGATTAGAAATGGAACCGCCCTGCGTACCCAAACACAGTGCGGGAAGGGCAGAAAGTACGAAGATTGGAACAGGGAATGACCCTAGCCGGACTCAAACCGGGGTCCCCATGGGCATGCAAGCCCTAATGTTGGGGGCTTAACATGCTGCATCACAGCGCCCCCAAACCACCACTTTTTTCTAATATGTTAGCCGAGTTACCTGAAGAACATTTTTTTGTGAACCCATGTTACAATGTGGACTGCAGATATACGTATACCTATATACGTATGTAAAATTATTTATCTCTTCTTACTTTTGAGTGTGTGTCTTCTGTTTGGGTTTGGCTTCTAGAAATGACACTCTGAGACACTCCTGGCCAGATGGAGAGTGCATGTTCATGGGCCAAAGACATGCAAAATGAAATTGTCCTTCAGTGTAACGGACACCTTCTGCTGACTGTAACTGTAAAAAACATGACTCTCTTTTTTTCCTCCAGTGAATTCATGAAAGCCTCGGCTGTCATCCATTCACTTGAAACAATTCAGAAATCATGTTTTTTTTTACCGTTACCGTCAGCAGAAGGTATCCGTTACACTGAAGGACAATTTCATTTTGCACGTCTTTGACCCTCGTGTGTGTGTGTATGTGTACCTTTTTTCCCGTCTTGTTTAATAGTAGTCCTGACCAGGCGTAGTGTGTGTGTGTGTGTGTGTGTGTGTGTGTGTGTGTGTGTGTGTGTGTGTGTGTGTGTACCTTCTTGCTAATTCCATCTTGTATTACGGTGGTCCTATAGAGCCTCAGTAGGCCCTCTCTAGACAGTGTAGGTCCTCTGTGTGTGTGTGTGTGTGTGTGTGTGTGTGTGTGTGTGTGTGTGTGTGTGTGTGTGTGTGTGTGTGTGTGTGTGTGTGTGTGTACCTTCTTGCTAATTCCATCTTGTATTACGGTGGTCCTATAGAGCCTCAGTAGGCCCTCTCTAGACAGTGTAGGTCCTCTGTGTGTGTGTGTGTGTGTGTGTGTGTGTGTGTGTGTGCGTGCGTGCGTGCGTGCGTGTACCTTCTTGCTAATTCCATCTTGTATTACGGTGGTCCTATAGAGCCTCAGTAGGCCCTCTCTAGACAGACTCCTGACCAGCCGCAGGATGCTCTTCTTGCACACTCGGGAGGTCACACCATCCTTACGCTCCTCGTCAATCAGCATCTTCTGAAGACTAACAATCAAGTAGAAATAAATTGATATAAAAGATGAATAAATGAAAAACAAACAAACTCACAGGAAAATAAATAATCAAATGAAAGTCCTGAATCTGCAGCGTTTTACCCACTACAAATGATCCAAGTCATACAAAAATACAATACATTCTTCCCTGCTTATGCTCATCAATCACCATCTTCTGAAAACTAGCAAACAAGCGAAACAAACATTTAAGTAATCAAACAAATCCGCAAAGCCAAAATGACATCACATTTGAGAATCACATTTTTGTATTATTAATAAATTTAATCTTTTTAAATCACCAATTCCTGTCCAGGGACTACAGATGAAAATTGGCCTTATGGCTATAATCTCCCTCAAATGTATGTTGTGCACTGTCCCTGTCAAATAAAAAGCTTTTCCCATCCACTTTGGCAGATTGTCAGCAACCTTCAACTTGTTCTTATTCTTCACCAGTCATATCACACACCCCTACATAAACAAAGGCCACAGTAAAAGCAAACAGTTGTGATTCTCACGAGAAGACGTTCTCGATTATTCGCAGGCTGTTGACCGCCTCGATGATGATGTTCTTGCGCTTCAGCAGTCGATAGGTCACCTTCGTCTGGTCCGTCGTGCTAAGCCTTCCTGGAAGCTTCTGTCCCAAAACACCAAACACATGGTTAACACTTTCATAACAATTATTATTATCATTATCATCATTACTATTATCAATATTGGTAATAATATTTTTTTTTACTGTTGTCTCCCTTGATATGGACCATGTATTTTGAGACTGATGTAAATAAAGAATTGGAAATTGAATTGAATAATAATAATAATACTGCTGTTGTTATTGATAATAATAATAAAAACAATAAACAATAATAATTAGTAATAACAATAACAACAATGATAACGATGAGGATAATACTAATTACTTGATTGACAAATTAATCAAAATCATTTCGTTATGTGTGTCTTTCAAAAAACACACATAACAAGGATAACTGTAGTTCTTTCAACTTTAAATCAATTATTGTGCAAATGTGTCCAAAATGTGAAGAAAGATACGAACCATTTTAGGGTCGACCACTTCCTCCACCAGCTCCGGATCAGGTAATTGGCTGGGGCCGAGGTCAGGGGCGGGATCAGGGGCGGGGTTATCTGCAGTGGAAGTGTCCATGCAGAGCTCTGATTGGTCCATGCCCATGGCTGACGCTTCTTGTTCCATTAACGCCAGAGTTTCGTCCCCCATCAGATGCATGGAAGGCATTGTCTTTGCTAGAGAAACCAGAAAACCGTAAAAAAATGTTTTTAAGCATTTATATCTTATGGCTACTATACAAGGTAACATATCAATAAAGTCATGCTTAAATAGATCAGGCTTTATTCAGTCAAAGTAAAGAAATAGTGATGGACAACATGTCTCAAGTGACTAAAGCTACGTTCACACACATCATTGCTTAGTTACTAGCTTCTCGCTCGCTCGCCTATTCGCCACTCTCTCATTGAACATTTGCTAAACGTTCCCACGGCTTTAACTGCCAATACACAGGCAAGAAGTACTGAACTCTGCATTCCAATTGGTTACTCGCATCGATCGAAGTTAAAAAAAATTACTTGTACAGTACTCGCCTACTCCTGCTCGTCTCACACTGACATTCTATTGACTTCATTCGCTGAGCGAGTAACTAGCAGCGACGTGTGTGAACGAGGCTTAATGTGATGCAAGCGGGTGTTGCAGTGTATGTATGTGTGAATGTGTGTGAAAAAAGAGACTTGTGTGACTAAACAAAAAACAGAGATAAAAACAGAAAGTGTTTCCTTGTACAGATGAATAGCAGTGTAATGAGAGACAGAAGAGAGAAGAGTCTTCAAGAAAGACAGACAGACAGTCTGCAAGCATGTCTATGCGTGAGCGAGAGAGAGAGAGAGAGAGAGAGAGAGAGAGAGAGAGAGAGAGAGAGAGAGAGAGAGAGAGAGAGAGCGCTGTGGTGTGGTGTGGTGTGGAGTGTGCAGCAGTAGCAAACAAAGCTGTGGTGCATTTCTCAAAAGCATACTTTGTTAGCCAGTTAACAACTTGCGTAGTTGCCAATGGGAAAGTGCATTGCAAACAACAAAGTAGCTAACGTCGAGACAGAGAGGCAGAGACTTACCACTCTGCGGTGTGGAGTGTGCAGCGGCAGCAGCAAAGCTGAGTTTGGTCTGTTTCAGACGTGAGGGAGTGGTCAGCTGTGCCCCACTACTCTTCCCAGCATTCCTCTTTCTTTCTGGCGTATGCACAGTCTCCCCCTGCAACAAATTCATTAAATGCGAACATTCAGTCAATTTTAAAAGCTCATATTTAAAGGAGCAACACCTCTCTCTTTAAGAAATTGATTAAGGCCGAGTCCCATTTCTAATTTCATGGTTGAAACGCCTCTCTTGGTTTGCTTATGGTTGTTAGCTTCCCGACAAAGTCGGAGGAGTTACTCATTTTTCGGAAGCTCAGAAAGTGCTTTCATTGCTCTTGACCTGACTAGCAGCAATGCTGAAGGTGTTCCATCACTAGGAGGGCACGGCCTGGCTAACAATTACCCACCTTCACCACATCTCCTGGCAGTCTCCTGAGCACCACTCTGGGCATTGGCCCGATCAGCACCTCCTGCTCCAACCTCTCCTCCATCTGAATCATATCAAATAATCCAATGATATGAAACAACAGAACTGTATACTTCCTTTCCGGAAGTAAACAGAAACTACAGTTCCGTTGTTTCATATCATTGCTCAGCCATAGCCGGACTACAGATTTGCTGTGTTCGTTGATTGTTACGCCGTCGAGAATATAATCCTTGTTCAAATTATCCTTGGAAATTGCCTTGTTTCATTTGTTGTGAATGTCATTGCACATTTCAAATTCAGAAGACATGGCGTTTAAATAGTGAAGATGTCGGGAATTATTGCACATTTCAAGTTCAGAAGAAATGGCACTTAAGTAGTGAAGATACCAGGAATCCTATTCAATGTGTAACTCTGGTGCTATCTGGCATTTGGCTAAGTGTTCGTGTCCGGATTCATAAACTGTGATGAAACATGCTAACACGCTGCTCCGCCAGACACAGGGAGCAGCTGGATTAACGGGAGAGAGGTAAAAATCATTTATTTAACTCCAGGAGAGATATAAATTGGGCTTATTTCCAAAAATGGGACGGTTTCACTTTAAATAAGAGCAACCTAAACCTGAAATATCTGTTCGTTGCTTAGGATAAGAGCGTCAGCCAAGTGTGAGATGTAATGCCGTTTCGGGAACGTCATTCTTTGTCCTTGGTCAGACCAACATCTTGGTACGAGTTTTGAAAGTCGATGATAATCAAGCTAACAATTACCTAGCCTGAATTTCATCGACTTTCAAATCTCTTTGAAACTTGGTCTGACCAAGAGCATAACAATTAACATTTCCCAAACGGCATGGTTGAACCACCTCCCTTGGTTTGCTTATGGTTGTTAGCTTCCCGACAAAGTGGGAGGAGTTCCTCACTTCTCGGGAGCTCAGAAAGTACTTGCATTACTCTTGACCTGACTAGCAGCAATGCTGAAGGTGTTCCGTCACTAGGAGGGCACGGCCTGGCTAACAATTACCCACCTTCACCACATCTCCTGGCAGTCTCCTGAGCACCACTCTGGGCATTGGCCCGATCAGCACCTCCTGCTCCAACCTCTCCTCCATCTGAATCATATCAAATCATCCAATGATATGAAACAACAGAACTGTACACTTCCCTTTCCGGATGTAAACAGAAACTACAGTTCCGTTGTTTCATATCATTGCTCGGCCATAGCCGGACTACAGATTTGCTGTGTTCGTTGATTGTTACGCCGGCTCGAGAATATAATCCTTGTTCAAAGTATCCTTAGAAATCGCCTTGTTTCATTTGTTGTTAATGTCATTGCACGTTTCAAGTTCAGAAGACATGGCGTTTAAATATTGAAGATGCCAAGAATCATTGCACATTTCAAGTTCAGAAGATATGGCGCTTAAGTAGTGAAGATGCCGGGAATCCTACACAATGTTCAACTCTGGTGCTATCTGGCATTTTGCTAAGTGTTTGTGTCCGTATTCAGCAGTTTTGATGAAACATGCTAAAACATGCTGCTCCGCCAGACACAGGGAGCAGGTGGATTAACAGGAGAGAGGTAAAAAATCATTTATTTAACTCGAGGAGAGATGGAAATTGGGCTTATTTCCAAAAATGGGCCGGTTTCACTTTAAATAAGAGCAACCTGAACCTGACATTTCTGTTCGTTGCTTAGGATAAGAGCGTCAGCCAAGTGTGAGATCTAACGCCGTTTTTTCAGAAACTTTATTCTTTGTCCTTGGTCAGACCAAGATCTTGGTACGAGATTTGAAAGTCGATGATAATCAAGCTAACAATTACCTAGCCTGATTGTCATCCACTTTCAAATCTCTTCGAGACTTAGTCTGACCAAGAGCATAACAATTAACATTTCCCAAACGGCATGGTTGAACCACCTCCCTTGGTTTTCTTATGGTTGTTTGCTTCCCGACAAAGTGGGAGGAGTTCCTCATTTCGCGGGAGCTCAGAAAGCACTTGCATTACTCTTGACCTGACTAGCAGCAACGCTGAAGGTGTTTTGTCACTAGGAGGGCACGGCCTGGCTAACAATTACCCACCTTCACCACATCTCCTGGCAGTCTCCTGAGCACCACTCTGGGCATTGGCCCGATCAGCACCTCCTGCTCCAACCTCTCCTCCATCTGAATCATATCAAATCATTCAATGATATGAAACAACAGAACTGTACACTTCCCTTCCGGAAGTAAACAGAAACTACAGTTCCGTTGTTTCATATCATTGCTCAGCCATAGCCGGAATACAGATTTGCTGTGTTCGTTGATTGTTACGCTGGCTCGAGAATATAATCCTTGTTCAAATTATCCTTGGAAATCGCCTTGTTTCATTTGTTGTGAATATCATTGCACGTTTCAAGTTCAGAAGACATGGCGTTTAGATATTGAAGATGCTGGGAATCCTACACAATGCTTAACTCTAGTGCTATCTGGCATTTGGCTAAGTGTTCATTCGTGTCCGGATTCAGCAGTTGTGATGAAACATGCCAACAAGCTGCTCCACTAGACACAGGGAGCAGCTGGATTAACGGGAGAGAGGTAAAAAATATTTATTTAACTCAAGGAGAGATGGAAATTGGGCTTATTTCCAAAAAATGGGCCGGTTTCACTTTAAATAAGAGCAACCTGAACCTGAAATATCTGTTAGTAGCTTAGGATAAAAGCGTTGGCCAAGTGTGAGCTCTACTGCGATTACCCACCTCCACCACATCTCCTGGCATTCTCGTGAGCGCTACCCTGGGCACTGGCCCGACCAGCGCCTCCTGCTCCTGCTCCTGCTTCAGCTCCATCGCCCACTCTTCCCCCTTCTCTTCCTCCTGCGCCTCCTTGGTCCTCTTGCGCTTGGCTGGGGGACCCTTGGGAGTCCTGGAGGTGGAGGCTCTGGCCTTAGCCTTTGGTCTGGATGGGGAGGCGGTGGTAGATGGCGTCGTCATGACAATGCTGGTGTTGGTGTTGGTGTTGGAGGCGGCTGGGGTCGTGTCAGTGGAGCCTCCTGGAGTCATCATGGGAGTGGTGCGTTGTGGGATCATGGAGGTCTTGGATGGAGGAAGACATAAAAGGACAGAAGGAAGAGGAGGAAGAGAAAAATCATCAGAGAGAGAGTGTTTACAATCCTCCTGAAGGTTGAGAGAGATGACTTACTAAGTACAGACCTACAAAATGTGTCCCACCCAGGGGGCCATGGAGGCCATTTCCAAAATGGCGGACAAAACATTGAACTTTGTAACAGGAGAAGGGATTAAAAGCAGCAAGAAACATAAAACGCAATCAATAACGTATTCGCATCAAATTTGATAGGAAGGCTCATAAAAGTGGGATGCTACCTTTGAGGGGGTCTTTGCGGAGGAGGGGTGAGCTCCGTAGAGGAGGAGACTCCGCTCGTGCTCCTTGGCAAACTGCTGCTTGAGTTTACTCTGTTCCACAAAGAGCTTGCTGACGTACTTGGTGGTCCGCTGACGGCCCTCGTCCTCCATGAAGCCCTAAAGAGAGGAGGAGGGAGAGGGAGAAGGACAGAGCGACAGAGAGAGACGATGAAAAACAATTACACATAAAAAGAGAGAAGGAAGACGAGAGAGAGCCAGAGAGAGCGAGAGCGAGAGCGAGAGAGAGAGAGAGAGAAGGAAGAGAAGAGAACAGTTGTCCCGCTGTCTGCAGATAACGTGGCTCGACATCTTGTATTACATTTAACTAAAGCTGTCATTGTGTCACTACGTTACTACATTATCATCATGTTATTGCCTTGATCGTGTCATTCCTCTCCAGAAATCAGCAGGTCATGCTGCTCTCCAGATAAAATTACTTTTATTTTATACGTTTATACCAGGGATGCAAATTATCGATAATTCATTAATCATTAGTTGATAGCCTTATCGATCGACTTACGATTAATTGATAAGCGACGTTTTTCCCCCGAAATCTAAAAAAAAACCCTACTAAATAAAAAAAAATTAATTAAAAATTGAGATAAAATGCCACATTTAAATTAATTCTATTTCAATTCTTTAATCCAAAGGTGATTTAAATATTCCCACTATTTACACCCCTCTTCACACACACTCTTCACATGCCCATTTCACATGGGTCTCTTGTCAGTTGAATTGTCGATTAATTGCGATTAATGTTTCTTAATCGATTAATGCATTGATCGATTAAAGTCGGTTAATCGATTAATCGTTTGCATCCCTAGTTTATACATTATTTTTAACTCCGCCAAGGAGGTTAGGTTTTCGGTCGCGTTGGTTTGTCTGTCTGTCTGTCTGTCTGAAGGATAACTGAAAAAGTTATGAACGGATTTTGAGTTGTTGAAAATGACAAAAGGAACAAGGCATTAAATTTGGTGATGATCTAGATGATGATCCGGATCGAGTAATTTTTGAAAACATTCTTCACCATTGCGGCAAATTTTTACATTCCAGTTTCTAACTCCACAACAACAAGGCAAAAAGACGTGGAAAAAAAAATAGGGTGTAACATAGTCAAGTAATCAAATGTTCTGTCAAACAGCTTCCTTGGCGGATGTCTGCACTCTCCACGTACATTTCTAGTTTTATTTACCTTGATCATTTCGTTCCTCTCCAACAGCCTGCAGATCATACGACTCTCCAGCTTGCCCACGTTCAGCTGCTTCCTGATGTCCCGTTGGGCAATGCCTTTAGTGCCTGACCTCACCACTGCAACAGGCCAATCACAGCACAGGACAGGGCAACATCAGTACACGGTCGCTATAAGTGATTGGTTAACGAACAGTGTCAACTTCAACAGTCAACAATAATCATAACTAGAAAATAGGGGTTAATAATTTAGACCTTAACGGTACTAACAAAACCACAAACTAACAGATAGAGACAGATAGCAGCAAAAACATAACCTCCTTTAGGATCTAATAATATGATGCTTAACAAAAGGAACAGTAGAGTATCATTTATTAATCCCGAGGGAAATTAAGGTGTTGACTACATTGTACTGGTATAAAGTAGAGCAAAAATAGAAAAGTGGAATAAAACAGAACAAATAAGCTTAATAAAAAAGATATACAAGCAAGCCCACCGATGTCGTAAGCCTGTGAGGCGACGTCTCTCTCCACATCGCGGCCCTCTGCCACCAAGCTGCTATTGCCGTTATCGTCATCATCGTCATCGTCATCATCTTCCTTCCTCCCATATGGCTTCAGCAACTTAATGCAGCGTACCACCAGGTCTGAGCCTGTGCAACACACACACACAAACACACAGACACAGACACAGACACAGACACAGACACAGACACAGACACACACACACACACACACGAAAACAGAACACCACAAATTGATCACCAGCTACAAACATGGGAATAGGGCCCACACATAACACTTCCATTGGTCCACATTGCATTGGGCCGAGCCACACGATGGCAATGCTACTTGGTCTGACGGTGCATACACACCGCTAGCGCGGACGTCCACTTAACGCGTCCGGTATCAGTCAGAAACTGTTAGAATACATGTCAACAGATCATGCCTTGCATACAGGAGTGCGGTGTAAGTGCGGCGCATGTCCGGCTCGACCGGACATGTCCGCTACGCTCCTTGAAAATACAACGAGTCTATTTTCCTGTGCGGACGTCCGCCTTCAATGAGCGGGCTCCATTGAAAATTAATTTTCCTGTGCGGACGTCCGCCTTCAATGAGCGGGCTCCATTGAAAATTAATGGCTGCTGCCCGCAGATAGAACATGGACGCTGACTGTGCCGTGTTTAAAGCGATGGTTCGGAGTAGAATCACCCTAATGCCATTTGAACCGTGACACCCATCCACCTTTACACCCGAAGTGTTTTCTGCCGCAGACTTACATCAACAGAGTTGCCGTGTTATTCGATGTTTATTCCGGTTAGCTTGACTCAAGCGCATATGGATACTGGGCACCGTCTCCAAACTTTCCCCACAAAAATAACATGTCATTACACCAAACTTCTGCAGTAGCACAAATATGGTCTGTACTCACGAAACGAAGCATTTGGAGGTTTGGAAATAGTCCAGGAGTTTAGTATTATCAACACAAGCTGAATAGCTTCTCTGCTGCTAAAGCTGTGCCAACGTTACTTCCGTCATATGAGACAAGCCCGTAAAAGTCTTCAACAAACTTCCAGACGAGAGTGTTAAAAAAGTTTTCACTGAATTGTGATTAAGGCTTATATTTTCAAGGCAATACTTAAAAGATATTTCAAATCTTACTTACTATCAATTAGACAAGGATTTTCGTTATCAATACTGATGCTGAATTCACTTTTCATTGTGCATATTATGAGCTTCGTTGAGGACTCTTACATGCTTGTCTTAGATGACGGAAGTAACGTTGGCGCAGCTTTAGCAGCAGAGAAGCTATTCGGCTTGTGTTGATAATAATAAACTCCTGGACTATTTCCAAACTTCCAAATGCTTCGTTTCGTGAGTACAGACCATATTTGTGCTACTGCAGAAGTTTGGTGTCATGACATGTTATTTTTGTGGGGAAAGTTTGGAGACGGTGCCCAGTATCCATATGCGCTTGAGTCAAGCTAACCGGAACAAACATCGAATAACACGGCAACTCTGTTGATGTAAGCCTGCGGCAGAAAACACTTCGGGTGTAAAGGTGGATGGGTGTCACGGTTCAAATGGCATTAGGGTGATTCTACTCCGAACCATCGCTTTAAGGCATCCGCGAACCTCTCGGACTCACGATGCTCCCAGACACATTAAGCGAACGAGAATCTTGGTGTGTATGTACAGTGACGGAAACACTGTCTAAGATAAGATTAAGAGCAGTTCTTGCCCTTCTTCGTAGTGTGTTTTCTTGTTGTGTAGTGTAGTGTGTAGTGTGGTGTAATAGCGTGTATTGCGCACTTTAGTGTGTAGTGTGCAGTGTATAGTGTAGTGTAGTGGTTTTCAAAGTGGGGGCCGGGGACCCCTGGGGGGCCGAGAAAATATATATATTGAATGAACTGAATGTATGCCAGTAGTATGCCAAAATAAACCAAAAGTATGCTAAATAATATCCTCATTAGCTGAGAATTATATTAAAATAATCTATTGCATCTCTTAACATTACCATCATTAACGTCGTCATCTTATATATGGGGCACTGACACAGAAACAAACTATGGTTGTGAAAGGGATGCACAGAAAAAATGGTGTGGTATGACCCATGTATGGGGGGTCTTGGCTGGAATCTCCTGGGAAATGGGGGGCCTTGTCATGGTGAAGTGTGGGTGTAGTGTACTAGGTTGTAAAATAGTGTAATAGGGTATGCACTGTAGTGTGTAGTGTAATAGCGTGTATAGTGCACTGTAATGTGTAGTGTAAGAGCGTTGTGAGAAGGTAGTCTAACCCTTCTCACTGGTTTTAATGACTTACACAAAGTTGACGCTTGTTGGATGAACTTCATAGACTGAACAGACACACACGCACACATGCACCCGCACATGGATCTCGAATGTTGCAACACATGCGGGGCTCGCGGCCGAGAACTTCGCATGATGAACTTTGTTCCGTCAGTCATGTCTGCATCGCGGAATGCGCACCGTGGGGGCAGCGTTCCATCAATGACTTGTGGGGGGAGACTGGGTTTAACTTGTGTATTTGAATGTGTAAACTGTTTTGATGATGTGGTCAACTTTTTCATATATCACGGGGATTTGGGAATGTGTAATATGTGCGCAGGGCAATTGTCTTTTGTTTTTGTGTTTGTGATTTTTGTAAACCGGCAGCAGAGTATTACGGTAAGAGCAGTGTAGGCAGCAATTGTGAAGCTGTGTAGCTATTGGATAATTGAATGTAATCAGTGAATTTGCCCAAGAGAAGGGTGTGTTTAAAATGTCCGTGTCACTCGGTGAACGGGAGATTCAGAATCAGAGACAGACAGGTGCGCGAACAAGGAGCAGCTGAAGACCAGAAGGTAGCTGGTTCTGCGCAGTCTTAGTTTGCAAATTTCTATGTAGCTAGATGCT
>NC_085857.1:24756727-24764227 GCF_034702125.1 Engraulis encrasicolus
AACTTCATTCAAAGGCTGTTAGAAAGATCACATGTATGACTCCAATCTGTGACCAGGACATGTGCCAATTCTTTTTAGTTTTTTTAACAGCAGCAATCTAAAGACCAAGAAACAGTTTTTTCCAACATTTATTTTAGCTTTGTTTTCTCAATAGTAGTTTGTTTTTAATTTAGGGATAGAGATATCAAAAATAAAACTGCTCATCTCTGCCCCAAAAGGCAAGCCCGCTTCCAGCATTTTCTGTGAGAATGCAATCTAGTTGCAGTTAATAGTCACAAACAATGCACCAGTTAAATTCCCCACTCACTGAAAAAGCTTTACATCTCTCTGTCTCCCTGTCTCTCTCTGACTGTCTCCCTCTGTCTGCCTGCCTACCTGCCTGTCTGTCTCCGTCTCTCTCGGTCTCTCTATCGGTCTTTCTATCGGTCTCTCCACATGTACACAAGTAGCCAACAAATGGCGCAATCCTAAATTGCCTCTTACTGTGCATAGGCTCTCTCCAGCGTGAGAACAAGCGTCAGGTCATCTTTCCGAATCTTGCTGGTGATGTCTTCTCTCTCCTTGAAGAACAGGCAGGAGCCCTGGATGCCTTGCTTGTTCTCTGGCACGACGCGCACGGGATACACTGCGTCTTCTGAGTCCAGCGTCAATCTTCGGATCTCCTGAATGCCAGTCTCGGGGTCAATTTCTGCAAACCTGATGTGCAATTGGGAAAACATGACGTTATATTACATGCACTTAGCTGACGCTTTTATCCAAATGTATCTGCAATGATGTGTGTCATGTCTGCATTTTTCTGTATTTATGTAGGCTATGTATGTACTAGATACCTTAAAGGTAAACTGTGTCATATTTTAGTAGTTTATTTCCAGAATCAATGCATGCTGCCCATTCACAAATGTTACCCTTTTCATGAAGACTTACCACCACTATCAAATTCAAAGTATTCATATTGACTGGGAAAACTGCCCTTTTCACAACAATAGCCTGTCAAACTATTGCGCAGTGGGAAACTGTGAGCACAGTTAACTTTTATGTTTGTGTTACATAGAGCACACACAGACAGCACAGGACAAGACACACTACTACAGCAATCTGTGTCTGACGACGAGCATAATTTATTAGACCAAGACAAAGTAATGTCAGGAAATGCTCTATTCATTATCCTCAGGCTTTAGCACAATATTAAGTGATGGCCCATTGGTGGCACAGTTTCACGTTTACATACAACTATACACAGTCTATTCAACTGGTTCTTCAGTAACATTGCTAGCAAAGCTGTCAAGGCATGGTTCTCACCGGTCGGTTAACTCGATAGACTGCCTTGCTTCTGGGTTTACGTAGAAACTCATGTCCTCGTTGCACACAAGAGTTTTCCATATGAATTCCTTCGTGAGTGCGTCTAATGTCAAAGGAAACGGAGGGTTCCTGCTCTCCAGTCGTATCCATAACGCGGAGATAGTTATCCCGTCCAAACCCTCCAACGCAACTTCATCGGTTATAATTTCCAAGGCGTCCATCTCTCGCCAGAACATTCGTCAGCACTGCAATGAAAGGTCTTCCCTTGTTCTCATAGTATAAGGAAAACGCTTTGACACAAGTGAACTAAATTGTATTATAAGCACTTCCAAATTTCGGACAACTCACGAGCCCATGCATGTATTCAGGGATGCTGAGTCAACTTTGACCTTACACGATAAACCACCGAAGAAATTCTACACAACAAACAAAAACGCCATACTGCCACCTACCAAACTAGGAATGGAATTGCCCATGTGGATTTTTTTCTCAGGTGGCATTCAAAAAGAAGTCAAATGTAGGTACAAACAACTAGAAAACATTTCACATTTTATCCAAAGGTATTCTCCAACACTAGAGTGAAACAACCAGCTACTGGGCTGCTGTATCTTTATAAGAGTATTTCCAGATTTACAGAGTGAAACAACCATGTGTATGCCTACCTTGTCTGTTTTAATTTTTACAGGTTGTGCAGCCTACCAACTTTGAAAACATGCACCTCCAAATAGTCTATTATCCTATATAAACCCAAGAAGAAAGCTCAATAGGCTATGACTATTGAAAAACACTTCATTTGTCCTTGTTTCACCAGTAGGTGGCATAAGTCTCACACAGGAGGGCTGAACAATCCAGTGGTGGTGGGCATCAGGATTTTTAGTATTTGAGTGTGCTCAAGTTCAATGAACAGGGAGTGCTCTGGCAAACTGCACTAACACACCGTACAAAAGTAATTATATAATACATACATACCGGTACATATTAAAAAGATATTAAGTGAATCATAAGGATGGACATTATCTATTTTTTCCCATGATAGTTAGTTGGTTCCGGGATTTTCATACTGCTGAAATAGTTGTTATAGGCTACTCATTAAGTTAGGTCAATGACCAGGCCCGCCCTACCAAATAGTCTGTACATCTACTGTGTGTATATCCCATATTACGTAACAACTAAATAATCCCAGTAGTAATATACTTATTTTCTTCATGTTTTTAATTCTGCAAATAATTGTATAACATTCTCTTGGTCATCTGGACATCACCTGCAGATTCCTGAAGATTCATTTTCTCAATGCTGGAAAACATCTGTATGCATTCATGACAGTTAGGAGGTTGTGGGCGGGGGAATCCCAATGGTTAATACATACACTTTATTAACCAACTGAGGGTCCAACTATGACATAGAACATACTATACACTTACATAAAATAAACACTGACATTAAATAGCAAATTTATAAATAAATTAATTAATAAAGCATAATTCATTTTCCCAATCTTGAAAAATGTGTAAGACCAATAGAGGTATGGTTGAAGAAAATCTTGAGCCTTTTCGAAGTAACCTTTTATTTAATTATGACAAGATGACTAAAAAATGCCAAGCTATAAATATAGAAAGAAAGATGTATTGTGTAAGATGATTGTTTTCATTACTGCTTCTGCCATACAGCAACATTTTCCCCACTCCTTTGACCAATCAGGGGGCCCCTGGCAGGTGGGGGCCCCTAAATGGCAGCCATGTCTAGCCTGTACGTTGATCCGGCCCTGCCTGCCAGTATGCAAGACAGTCATGAGGTAAGGTTGCGACCTGGGTGAAAAGCGTTAAATGCCGTGTAGGTAGGTAGACTTGTTTGCCACTGGGCAATATCCAATTAGACCGAGACCTGGCGGACCTACACCCACTAAAACTAGGCCTAGGTCAAAAGAGCACAGAAAAAAACCCAGTACATTTTGTATTCTGGCTTTCCACAGTGATAATGGTTTTATACATGCCTGCCTATTCAGGAGGGGCCATCAGCAATTCCATCACGATAGGGCTGCAACGATTGGTCAATAATCATGGCCCTAAATTAACTTTTTTCCTCACTAGCCAAACTGGTAGATATTAATCTTACTAGCCAAACACACACTCACTGATGGACTACCAGCCAAATTGAAAATTCCCACAGCAACCTTTAGCCTAGGGACCCCGGCCATCTTAATCCGGCCCTTGGATACAGTTTTGGATCCGGCCTGGGTCATTCATTTCTCAAACCCTCGCAACATCTCATTCTCCCATGCTTTTCCCCATCAACCCTTCACTGGCCCATCAATAAAGGAGGAAGTCCAGTATATAAATAAATAGATCAAATGTTAGAGTGTTTTTTTTATTTCTTTATTGACCAAAGTACCATTTTATTAAAAAAAAAAAATCCCTGTACAAGAATCCTGTTTCCATGACGAGACATTGACTGAAATGTCTGAAAACAAAATAATAAAATAAAAATAATATTCTGACAAAGTGGGCGGAATAGAATACAGGGAGTAGAATGAAGACGAAAGTTTTGTACATTATTTACATTCGAGATGCATATACATTTGAGATTACACATTACATAGAACATTGAGACGATTAAAAAAAAAACAAAAAAAAAACAATGAGAACTTTAAAAGGTAGAGTCTGTAATTTTATTGTAGTCGTCTATTTCCAAAATGTATGCTGCCCATTTGCAAATGTATTAATTGTTTCATGAATATTTACTACCAACATCAATTTCCATGTTGACATGATGGCTTGGCAATTAAGGATTTCCATACTAGAATAGATGGAGGGTCTTCTGCATGGCAATCCGCCATTTTAAAGTACCTGCGAAACAATTGTCTGGTTGGACCACAACAATATTCATAAACAAACATCACATTTGTGAATGGGCAGCATCGATTTTGCGATAAGAAGTACTAAAATCACAGACTAGACCTTTCAAAACACCACAGTAGGATGTCCATATGCAGCAAGGGTGAATGCAATACTACATTCACTTTACCATCACCCTCTTTGTTCCGATTATGCTTACTCTTCTGCTTGTTTTTTTTCATTTAGTTAGTTTATATTTAGTTATTTTAAAGGCACTCTTACACTGCCATCCAATAAAACATCTTCTTAAATCATTTAATTTTATAAAATAAAAAACCTAAATTATAAAAAAAATTATAGTATAAAAAGGGGATACTGAAGTGTGGCGCCACACACACTCCAACTATATATATACACTATGCACTTAATAATTTGGCCTGTACAAGACAGTTCATGATCCACTTCTCGGCACTTAACTTTCACTAACGAGTGGTAGAAAGTCATCATCTCCAAACCCACCGGTGTAGGAGAGACAGGTCCCAAACCCCCCCTCCCTTAATGAGACGTTACTGTAATGTAAAATAAATTAATCGAACTGCCACTAGCTGAGGGGGGGGACCATTTTGTCGGATGATGCAATTTGCCAATCCCCACACCAATCCCTTGTCACCTGCCCCTGGTTAACTTTGCTGTGCACGCGATGGCCTGTATTTCTACTGTATTGTAGTGGTCGGCCCACGGCTTCAGTTTTAAACCATTTAATTTCATTTTATAAGTCCACCTATGCGGTAAATGTGCGGAACAAAAACTGTGAAAAAAAAGACTGAAAACACCAACAAAACATGAAATCCAGAATAAAAAAAACCTTAAAAAAATGGGTACATTCAGAAAACATCTGGTGATCTTTGGTTATGGGGGTGGGGGAAAGAAAAAACAAACAAACAAAAAACATATTGTGGTTGTGCCAAAAGCGAATTCCACAGGCAGGCCTGGATTGAACTAAATCTCTACAGATTATAAGGCCTACAAGTGTATGAAGTCCATTTTATGTTTATATTGTCATAGATCTTTTTTTTTTTGGTCACACTTCACAGACACATTGTCAATAAATTGTTTCCCTTTTGGCATTACAAACCAAAGCCCTCATTTTATAAAAATCCTTAAGGGTGAATGAAAATCAACAAAAAAAAACCCAACAACAACAAAAAAAGAAAGAAAAATAAAAGAACAGAGAAAATGGATTTCATCATTCAGATTCATTCATTGGTGCATTGTGGGTATTGTAGTTTACAAAGCACCAATGAGGCTGCACTGCAAGACACAGCCACGCTATGCACTCATAACATTGAGGTAATGAACACTTCCCAAATCATTGCTTCCTAAAAAAACAAACACACAAAAAACAAACAAAAAGAATGCTTTGGAAAAAATAATAGTTTTGCTGTGTATGTTTCAATGTTCCGCTTGTATTATGGCAAAGACTACTGGGTCCACGTGATTATGTTCAAGCATGCAGGCACACACGCACACGCACACGCGCACACGCACACACGCACACACGCACACACGCACACACGCACACACGCACACACGCACACTGTTCAGACCTTTGAAATGAAAAACATAACCTGTACAAAAAAAAATGAGGCACCAACATTGGACATTCGAACCTGCGCTTAAAAAAAATTAAAAAGCAAAAAAAAAAGTTATCTTATAAGGGAGAACATGTTTCTCAAGTTTGCAATAGTCTTGTATCAAAAATATGAGCTTTCGTAAACATGGAATAAGAGCAGTCTTTTGTCTTTGTTTTCTGTCATGTATGTGTAATGTATTTGTGAGAGAACCGTTTTCCTCCTTTTTAACGGATAAAAAAAAACCTTTTTGTATTCTATCCTAAAGTGAGGTTACAGTACAATATGCAATCACATCAATTCAATGACAATCGCATAAAATTCCAGCACGTTTTTTTCCCCCTAGAGACAGAAACTAATGGCAGAGAGGGCAGGAAGGAAAAAAACGAGAGAGAGAGAGAGAGAGAGAGAGAGAGAGAGAGAGAGAGAGAGAGAGAGAGAGGGGGGGAGAGCAAGCAAGGGATGGAGGTGAAGAAAGAAAGGGGGGCATGGAGAGAGGAAGCACCACTGTTGTAGACGGTCAGACGTAGCAGCGTAGGGTGTGTCTAGGTAGGAGACACTTCGGGAAGGACAGTGTGTGTGAGAGAGAGAGAGAGAGAGAGAGAGAGAGAGAGAGAGAGAGAGAGAGAGAGAGAGAGAGAGAGAGAGAGAGAGAGAGAGAGAGAGAGTGAGTGAGTGAGTGAGTGTGAGTGCGAGTGCGAGTGCGAGTGCGAGAGAGAGAGGTGTGTGTGTGTGTGTGTGTGTGTGTGTGTGTGTGTGTGTGTGTGTGTGTGTGTGTGTGTGTGTGTGTGTGTGTGTGTGTGTGTGTGAGTGTGTGAGTGTGTGTGTGTAGATGACCGCAGCGAATCACTTGAAAGGTCTATGCGCTCCTATCCACAGAAAGCCTCTTCTATCGATAGTTCAGACATTCAGATTTTTTTTTACTGACATTCAACTGAATCACAAGTCTGTGGCTCTCTCTATGCATAAGGCTTCTGACTGACTGGCCAGCATTTGATAGACGCACGCACGCACACTCTATGGTGCGAGGAGACACCCTTGCACCACAGGCGGTCAGTGTGTGTGTATGGGGGGCAGGACAGTCTTTTTCTCAGTCCGTATATTCTTTCCCTCCTTCCTTTCTCTCCGCCTTACTTCTCCTCTCGTCTCATTCCGTCTTCTCCGCCTCGCCGATGGCGCGCTACTTGAAGATGGTCGATCTTCTCCGTCTTTCTTTTCCCTCGGTGGATCTTTTCTTGCAAAGACGCAGCCCTCTCTGCCAATCCGTCATCCCCTCTTTCATTCTCTTCTCTTCTCCTCTTTCACCATCCATCATTCAATCTTCTCCACCTCGCAAATCATACGGCCCTCGAAGATGGTCGATCTTCTCCGTCTTTCGTTTCCCTCGGTGGATCTTTTCTTGTGTAATGACGCAGCCCTCTCTCTGCCCATCTGTCATCCCCTCATTTCCTTCTCTTCTTTCTCTCCATTCATCAGTCCATCTTCTCCACCTTGCCGATGATGCGCTCCTCGAAGATGGGCAGGATGGCGTCGTCCTCCCGCACCTCCTCGTAGACCACGCCGCAGTCAAACTCGTCGCTCACCTTCTTGAAGTAGAACCTGCGAGCGAGAGATATACGGTTATTAGATTATCTACAATAAAAAAAAACACACACACACACACACAGAGTGAAACCTGCATAGTCTTTCCTTGGTCACACACGCCATAGTCTCTCCTCAGCAACACACACACACACACA
>NC_085857.1:24766727-24789227 GCF_034702125.1 Engraulis encrasicolus
GCTGTCTCTTCCTCTGCCTTGTGTGTGTCTGTGATCTCTTGGACACGAAGATGCACAAACATCTGTGCAAGAACTAACTAGAATGCAGGTACAGCCCTCCTGAACACACACGCAAGGAACATGTGACCGAGCGCGCACACACACACACACACACGCACGCACGCACGCACGCACAAAGAAAAGTGTGCAGCGAGGAATGTACACCTTGTGTGCACTAAATTAGTAATGCAAGTACACATAGATCACACACACACACACACCACAATCAGAGCAAATCACAAAGGTCAGTCCCTTTCTCACACACACCTGCAATCCAACACATCTGTATGTGGTCTTCAGATCCTCCTACACACACACAGTGAAACTAGCACAATCTTTATGACTTCTGCACACACACTGACACTAACATATGGATCGTCTTTGTGAATTGCGCACACATCTGGTTACAGTCCGGTGCAAAAGACTTAAAGTATAAAAAAACGCATATGGACATTATACAACAACCTGCACTTCAAACTTTTTTCCCTCACATGCTGCACATTAATGGACACACACACACACACACAGTCACACACACACACAGTCACAGTCACACACACACACACACACACACACACACACACACACACACACACACACACACACGACACACACACGACACACACACGACACACACACAGACACACACACAGACACACTTATGCCTCGTTCAGACCAAGTCCGAATTACGCTGCCTGGTAGCGGAGGTAGCAGAAGAAGTTTCCCCGTGAATTTGCTGTATTCACTCGTGGCATTGACATGTTTGATTTAGCAAATCACATAACAGCTCTGGCTTGACAGTAGGGCTGTAACGATATTGTATCGAACCGAGAAATCATGATACTAAGACTCACGATACTGTATCGTGATACAAGGAGGCAGTATCGTGATACACCCTTTCAAAGTTTTGACACCCATCAGTCCAGAAAACTACCACATGATATGAAGTGATGGTGCTTCGATTCATCATCATTATTAAATTTAAACTTTTTAAATTGTGTGCAGCCTCTTGTAACCTATTTTACCTACAACTTGTCATAGTTTTATTCATAATCTTATTTTGTAACATTGAAATAAATCGTGATACGAACCAAATCGTGAGTTGAGTGTATCATTACAGCCCTACTTGACAGCCTGGGACATTCCTTGATATGAACATTCCAATTGGTTTTCACTGAACCACGTCATAGCTCGTTACCATACGATTAGCTTGACTTTAATCGTTAAAATTCGCTCTGGTCACTCAGTTCGCTTCGCTCCTGGCGAATTCGCTCTGGTAGCGCTGGTTGCGTGCCCTCCATAGAGAAATAATGACTTCCGTCACTCCGTTAGCGTAGGTCGCTCTTGGTCTGAACAAGGCAGCAAACAAACCCACGTCATCTCTATACCCATCCAGAACAGCACTACTTCTCCTTTCCTCCTCATCCTGCCCTCCTTCTCTCCCTCTCGTTCTCCTCATTAGTGTGTGCGTATACATTCAATATAGTAATGACAGCAGCCTGAAGTGTAATTGAGTTTTTCAAAACACAGGTGTGTACGGCCTGTATGGGGGAATGGATGCCACGAACACACACCAACGGCTACAAGAGTGGTTCTCAACCTTTTTTGAACAAACACCCCCTGAACCTCATCATACACCTCGCAAGGTGCCCTTGACCTCATCATAGGCATTCTAAAATAGACTAAAGACCTCCAGTGAAAATTAAGCACAGCCTCTTCTCAGCTGTATTCTTCTCAAAGCCCCCCCTAGGGGACCCCAACGCCCCCAGACTCATCAATCCATTCCTTCCACCATGGCTGAAGTGCACTTCAGCAAGGCATCTATCCCCACACTGCTCCAGGGACTGTAACCACTACCCTGTAAATATCTAAGTCTCTTTGGATAAAAGTAAATGTAATGTCATGTAATGTAATGGAAAATCTTCAAAAGAGTAGAAGTATGCACACCCCACCTCGCTGAGGCAATAGGCTCGAAACGTCGTATGACTTCAATAAACCTTCAAAGCGTAGACACAGTGTGCAGAATTCTACTTCTTTTTAATGTAATGGAAACATCACAAATGGTGGTGCATTACCTCTGCTTGGCCTGCAGGGCGGCGGTCCTGCGCCTCTCCTCCTCCAGCCTGCGGCGCGCCTCCTCCAGCTGGGTGAGGGGGTTGGGCGCCGGGTTGGGGGGCATGGTGGGATCCTGGATGAAGAGATGCGAGGGCTGTACTCCTCCTCCGGCTCCTCCACTGACACCACCACCTCCTCCTCCTCCTGATGCCCAGCCGTGGGACATGGGAGCTCCGGTGCCTCCACCACCCAGCATGCCCATGGGCACCATGCCCAGGCCACCTGCCCGATCCAGGGAGCCCGCGCTGGGCCGCGAGGAGGAGGAGGAGGAGGAGGGATCCAGGGCCTGGGAGCGTTTGAAGCTGCCGGAGCCACTGATGGGGAGAGAGGGAAGGAGGGAGAGGGAGAGAGAGAGAGAGAGAGAGAGAGAGAGAGAGAGAGAGAGAGAGAGAGAGAGAGAGAGAGATAGCGAGAGAGCAAGAGCAAGAGCAAGAGCAAGAGCAAGAGAAAGAGAAAGAGAGAGAGAGATCATTAAGTATGGTCATCAAAACAAAAAAGTAATAGGCCACACGTCACATTCTCACATGGAGCTCAGTGAAACCCCGAGCGAAAAGATCATTGATCAAGATTGTAGATGAAGAGTCTATTGTTACGTTCACATACATCACACCCTTGCAAACATCCATCCTCATCTTTCCTTTCTATTTCGCCATTAAACAGGGGGAGTGCATGTTCCCAACTTGCTTGAGGCATGCCATCTTCGGGCAGCCACTCTCATCTGTGTTTATCTGTTTGTGTATGTGAGAAACATTTGTATGTACTGCACATATAATAGCGTATTGTGGCTTGTATTGTGTGTGTGTGTGTGTGTGTGTGTGTGTGTGTGTGTGTGTGTGTGTGTGTGTGTGTGTGTGTGTGTGTGTGTGTGTGTGTGTGTACCTGTAAGAGCTCTTCTTGTGCCGGCTGCTCTCCCGGTCCCCTTCCATCATCCACTGCAGGATCTTC
Source organism: Engraulis encrasicolus (assembly GCF_034702125.1). Taxonomy (NCBI): domain Eukaryota; kingdom Metazoa; phylum Chordata; class Actinopteri; order Clupeiformes; family Engraulidae; genus Engraulis; species Engraulis encrasicolus. The sequence continues at coordinate 24,769,827 of NC_085857.1, forward strand.
TGCTTGTGATCAAGCTCCTCTGCTGGCACGCCAGACTCCACCCCTCGGCCGTCGGGGCCTCTCCCATCGTCCCCTTTAGCCGCCTCCCCTTTGGGCTTCAGCCCCCGGCGGGATAGTGTACTGCCTTTGCTCCTGTCAGGAAGAGGAAGGATTTTATATGTGAATAATTTGTATGTAATAAACTTACACCAGAGAGAGTAGAGAGAGAGAGAGGTTCCATTGGCCCATTGTTTCCGGGTTCTATTATTGCAAGGGGGAGGGGGGGGTAAATCCCCCTTTAGGCAGACCTAGGCAGACCTAAGGACTGTTCTATTCAATGTAGGAGCATTATGACACGCCGCTTTAGGCAGACCGGAACCTGGTCACGTTAGGTGCCCATAGCAACCTATTACAATGGCATATCTCTATACTTAAAGAATAGGGAGAGAGGGGGTGTGGAGGGGACTCAAATTACTAATTTTGTATATGCATAAAAATTGTATTTATACAATAAGCTTCTTTATATTCCCCGTTTGGATAATTTTACCCATTTCATGAAAAATAATTATACAGAATGCACCAATTAGCAATCATGATTACCACAATCACACACACACACACACAGTTCCCCACTGCTCACCCGTAGACCCCAACCTCGTAGCTGTGACTCACACATTCTCTCTCGCCCTCTCGCTTTCACTCATTTTCTCGCTTTCGCTCATTCTCTCTCTCTCTCTCGCTCATTCTCTCTCTCTCTCTCTCGCTCATTTCCTCGTTATCTATCCCTCTCTCTGTTTCTCATACCCACCCTCTCCTCACCTGTACCCCTTCAGCCCCTGCGGTTTGGCCCCGACCTCATCACCCCAGCTGGCCCTCTCTCATGCTCACTCCATTTTCTCTCTCTCTCACTTCCTCTCGTGTTCTCTCTTTCTCTCTCCATTTCATCCACCCTCTCTCTACTCACTCGTATCCCATGCACTCTTGCGGCGCGGCCCGGACCCTGTCTCCATAGCTACGACCCCGGCTTTCTCTCTCACTCTTCCTAATATCCCCTCTCTCTTTCATTCTCTCATTCACATCCTCTTCTCACTGTCACTCTCTCTTTTTCATATTCTCTCTCTTTCTCTCGCTATTGCTCCCCCCCCCTGTACTCACCCGTATCGCATGAGCTCTTAGTGCGCGGCCCCGAGCCCGTCTCCATAGCTGCGACCCCGGCTTTCTCTCTCTATCACTCATATTCCCTCTCTCATTCACACACCCTTCTCACTCTCACTCTCTCTTTTTCCATATTCCCCTTCACTCTCTACTCACCCGTATCCCATGAGCTCTTGGTGCGCGGCCCCGACCCCGTCACCATAGCTGCGACCCCGGCTGCTGGCGTAGTGGTGATGTAGCGCGGCCTCTCCATTCCACCCTCCGGCGTCTGCGTGCTCCCCCGGCACGCCCAGGTGCGCGGCGTGCGTGTGTGTGTGCGGGTGCGTGTGGTAGGGGTGCTTGTGCGTGGCGGTGGTGTGCGCGGGGTGCGTGTGGTAGGCGGAGAGTGGCGGGTGGTGATGGTGGTGGTGGGGGTGGGGGTGGAGATGGGGGTGGGAGGGAGGCGACCTGGGGGAGTGGCAGCCCGGCGTCTTCATGACGCGCGACACGTGCTCGTCCAGGATTCGCTCGGGGTCGTCCTCAGACGCGCCCCCTGGCGCACCCATGGCGACCACGCCGCTGTTGCCAACGCCGCCGCCGTACGGGGGGACAGAGGTAACCACGGAAACGTCAGCGTCGTCACCTTCCTCCTCCTGTTGGTATACACAGGAAACGTACAGTACATGAAACTATTTAAATGAGCTACAATAATGAAAAATGTTAAATTACCCACAATAATACCTGTAATTAATATATGCATTAACAATAATTTAAAAATTCATAGCCCTCCACCTCAAGGTCAACTACTACAAGAAATGTACCATCATAATTGGAAATCATTTTTTAGTTGGGTAACTACTGCATAGTTACAGCATAATCAATGTTACAATACGAAGGACCATTACATAATCTGCAATAAACATGGACCCCTTATTTACAATACAATAAGTTCATTAAATTATCTACAGTAATAACACACACACACACACACACACACACACACACACACACACACACACACACACACACACACACACACAGCCTTTCCTTGGTCACACACGCCATAGTCTCTCCTCAGCAAAACACACACACGCACGCACGCCATACGTTCCACTGGGCAACACACACACACACACGTCTGTACGTACCAGGCGTACGCGGCGCAGTCTCTCCTCCAGCCTCTCCTGGGCCTCTCGTTCCCGCTGCACCGACTCCAGCCGTACGATCAGCTCCGCTGCAAAGCGCTCGGGCTCCACGTGCACGTCCTTAGGCAGCCGGTGCGTACGCTAGAGAGAGAGAGAACGAGAGAGCAATTATTTAATAATATGAAACATAATTAAGTAATGTAAACGAACATAAATGAATATTAAACATGTACCACATGCATGGCAGGCAGCTGTTGCGTACAGAAATTCAGAAAGAAAGAGCGAAAGAAAGAGCGAAAGAAAGAAAGAGCGAAAGAGCGAAAGAAAGAAAGAAAGAAAGAAAGAAAGAAAGAAAGAGTGAGCGAAAGAAAGAAAGAAAGAAAGCTCACACTAGTATCATTGAGTGCTACAGCTGCACATGCCTGTCCTTTGGAAGCCGGTGTGTGTACGCTAGTCAGGTTAAGACAGACATGACAATTATATTAAAAATGAATATAGTCTGCTCTGGCTTCATGTCAGCTGGTGTATACGGTATTGAATTAAGACAGAGAGTTGTGATATTTTATGGTCAATATTAATTGAGGAATGTTCTATTAAGCGCTCCTGCTTTACATGCCATTCCTGATCAGACAGTGCGTAGGCTACACAGAGGACAGCCACGTGCGCATGCACAAGCACGCACACACACACAAGCGTGCACGCACGCAAGCCCACACGCACGCAAGCCCACACGCATGGCACGCTAGCACACGCATGCAAGCCCACATGCACGCTAGCACACACGCAAGCCCACACGCACGCTAGCACACAAGCACACACGCACTCTAGCACACACACAAACACACATGCACGCATGCAAGCACACACGCAAGCACACACGCACGCAAGCACACACGCACGCAAGCACACACGCACGCAAGCACACACTCAATATCTCCTTTACATTATCATTATGGTTATCATATTAAGCGAACTAGCACCGCAAGCTTCGGCACACGAGCACCTGACAGACACAATCATATGCATGATCATTACACTAAAAGACTATCACAAGGTCACTCACTAATACAATGTTTTTTTACAACGTTAATTTCCCTCGGGATTAACAAATGATAGTCACATTTTAATGATTTGCATGATGTGCTAGACTAGAGAATTATTTGCGATGCCAAAGAATCCAAGCGTATACGGCACATTTTAAATATAGAATGTACTCAAAAATGCTGCTCAAAACACAACACGCACATATTTTAAGAGGGACAGAAAAAAAGGCTTATACGGTAAGTGTCTCCCAAACGTGCTATTTGCCGATTGTGGACAAAAACTGATCGTAGTGGCCATGAAATCTAGTGCTGAAATCCAGTTGGTTGGATCTTTACAGAGAAAAGTCTGCACTGAAAGGCAGGGAGAGCAGAGACGGCCTGAGCATCAGGACACACAAGATGTCGTAACTGGCCGACATGATACAACGGCAAGAAAGGGGGGGGGACAAACAAATGATCTATTTGACAGCACAAGAGAAAAACACCAGAATCAGCAGAAAAAGGGAGAGAAGGGGGGAAAAAACTGTTATACACACTACTCCCTTTTCTCCACACACACACACACACACACACACACACACACACACACACACACACACACACACACACACACACACACACACACACAAACACACACACAAACACACACACACAAACACACACACACACACACTCGATCGATACAAGCTGCTCTCGACTTGTTTGAGACAAAAGGTTTCTGATGGAATCAAGATGAGCGTGTGTGTGTGTGTGTGTGTGTGCTATTCTCTAAACATCTGTTTGGATGCCTTTGTTTTTCAGTGGAATGTGTGTGGGTGTGTGTGTGTGTGCGTGTGCGTGTGCGTGTGCGTGTGTGTGTGTGTGTATGTGTGTGTGTGCGTGTGTATGTGTGTGTGTGTGTGTGTGTGCTTTTTTTTTGTCCAGTGGAATAGCATGTCCATACAGTGCAGTGCCAAGCTTAAGTTTCTTAATCTGTGGCCTTAATTGGCTTCTTCTTGCCCAGTGTGGCAGCCACATGAGAACACAAATCAACATCACACACACTTGGTCAATGGTGTGTGTGTGCGTGTGTGTGTGTGCGCGCGCGCGCGCGCGTGCGTGCGTGCGTGCGTGCGTGCGTGCGTGTGTGTGTGTGTGTGTGTGTGTATTATTATTCTGGATGTGTGTGTGTTGGGGCCTCTCCAGTCACTACAAGTTTTGCTTAATTAACGGGGGTACTAGATCACGTCTTTCTTCCCCTCCCCCTCCAGTTCTCTCTCTCTCTCTCTCTCTCTCTCTCTCTCTCTCCGTCTACGGTCTCTCGTGTACACCCTGGCTGACACTCGCGCTCACACACCCCTAATCTACCTCCACGTATCGTCAGGTGCCACCTAATTAGTGGAGTGGGGGCTGGGATGAATGCAGGGAGGGTGTACATCCATCCATCCAGGTGATGTGAGGCTCATACACAATGATGTAGAGATGGTGTGCACTGTGCAGTACTGATAGACCGATATTTATATCGGTATCGGGCCGATATTTGCATATTTTAAGTGTATCGGTATCGGCCGATACGCGTGTGGTTTCGGCCGATACGCAATATTTATCATTTTATGTCATTCAGGTTTTTTTTAAAGCACCAAGACACTTAATTATTTTATTACTTGATTGTTAGACATTACTTGATTGTTAGAGTGGGTGTTTAAATGTTACAAGTTCTACCTCAATTTTATAATGTTAAAGAAATGTTTATTTTTAACTTGAGACCTGGAAAAATTGTCGTTTTTTAACCTTTTTTTACCCATGTCGGCCCCAAATTTCGGGTATCGGAAATCGGGTATCGGCCAAGGGTGATGAAAAAATATCTGTATCGGTCGACCCCTACTGTGCAGTACTGATGCTAGATATAACAGCAGCACAGAAAGGCACACAGTAACACACTTAAAGATGTAAACAAAGATGGGCACAAATCAGACAAACGCTATACCAACAAAACACATGGAAATTAACACACGCAGTTAGATATCCAGACCCACTCACAAACACACATCGTCATGGGATATTGGGTAGGAACACACACTGGGAAATGAATTAGACACACACACACACACACACACACACACACACACACACACACACAGGAAGTAGGGGGGCATGCGCACACACCCACACGCCATACTCGTCGGGATAAGATCACACGGCTGTACACACGCGCGCACGCACGCACGCACGCACGCAGCAGGTACTCACTGGGATATGAGGTAGGGGCACGCGGCCGTTGACTTTGGCACTCTCCTGCATCTCCTTGCGGTGGTGCTTACGGTAGCGGTACGGGGGGATGCCATCACTGGGGAGGGGGAGAGAGACAGAGAGAGAGAGAGAGAGAGAGAGAGAGAGAGATAGAGAGAGAACGAGAACAAGACAGAGAGCACGAGAAGAGAGAGCGAGAGAGCGAGAGAGCGAGATAGAGAGAGAGAGAGAGAGCAAGAGAGAGAGAGAGAGAGAGAGAGAGAGAGAGAGAGAGAGAGAGAGAGAGAGAGAGAGAGAGAGAGAGAGAGAGAGAACAAGACAGAGAACACGAGAAGAGAGAGCGAGAGAATTAGTTTACATTATAATCTCGGTTAATATTATTATGATATTAAGTGCTCCGGCTCCACATACACATCCTTAGGCATTGACTCTCATCCTTTATCGTATATCATACTTTACATATGATATCATGCATTCATAAGTGCATCTTGAATAAAGCCACGTCCATGAATTATAAAACTGCAGTTAAGCTGCTAATGGGAGAATTAATAATGGAGTATGAGGAGTATGTTACACGACGCTGTCGGAGACGACACGCGGCCGCTTTGCTGGACATGCTGTGCGTGTGTGTGCAAACACGCTCTGCTGCACACAGTTGTTGGTTGTGTGTGTGTGTGTGTGTGTGTGTGTGTATTCTTACACACTGCTGTCGGTGAGAGACATGGTGTCCACATCACTGGACATGCTCTGCTGTTGTGTGTCTGTGTGTCTGTGTGTCTGTGTGTCTGTGTGTCTGTGTGTCTGTGTGTCTGTGTGTCTGTGTTCGTATTCTTACACGCTGCTGTCGGTGAGAGACATGGTGTCCGCATCGCTGGACATGCTCTGCTGTTCCGAGTCGTTGGCGCTGGTGGCAGGAGCTCTGGCGTAGCCCGTGTTCACATAGTACGGATTCACAGGCTCCTTCCATGGCACATGTCTAGAAAACCACGCACACGCACACAATTAATAAATGATATAATAATCAAAACGTTCATCGCAAATATAATAGTGGTTCACTGGTTCCTTCCACGGCACATGTCGCGAAGGACACCTCACACACACACACAACTAATAACAAATAATATAATAAAACATTCATGGCAAATATGAATAGGGGTTCACTACATCCTTCCAAGTGACATGCCTACAGGGATAAGGAGACAACACACACACATGCACATCGTACGGATTCACTGGCTTGGATTCAGTATGGCCAGGGCTCCAGAGTGCGACCAATTTGGTCGCATATGCGCCCATTTTTTTCAATGGTGCGCCTAAAAAATATTTTTAGGCGCACCGGTGCGACCAGCCATCAGTAGAACAAAATCAATTACCAAACAACCGTTTTAATGGACATAAAATTAATAGTCATTCTACAGTAGTGGTCCATCATCACACAATAAAACTTGTCGATGCGGTCATTCCTTCAACTCCGCTGAACTACCGGTAGCTTTCTCCCCCTTCCTCGTTCACAGGCAGCCCGACGTTTCAGAATAGAATGTTCGACTTCGCTCAACTATCCGAGTTCACATGTGCCAGCGAGTTTTGTGTTCTCAACCAGGCGAGTTTTACAACGGACGAGAGAGTTACAATCACGGTAAAAACAGCAAAATGACTTGAGGATATTTTAAACACCAGAGAGTCACATTCATGGGGGAAAACTAAATGGCTTGAGTGGATATTAAACATTGCCACACAACGCAGACGGGTGCCCGTTTCAGCCGCGTGCAGAGCTGGCCAAACAGGTGACGCGCTAGTTTGTCGGTACTTCTGTGAGAGTTTTTGATATTGACTAGGGCAGGCTACATACTGCCTATCAGTCGACAAGGCNTCGTTCATGCACCTCGAGACAGCGAGAGAGGGAGAGAGAGGGAGAGAGAGAGTGAGCGAGCAAGCGCACTAGTGCTGTCGTGTCTGTTCGTAGCGCTTGCTAAGATACCACAATCATTATGCAGAGGGAGAGCGCTCAAAAACGGGGAAATAGACAAAACCCAATTCACCTCAGATTCCACTGTAAACATAGGCTAGGCTATTTGTGTCTAATGATTTTAAAAATCATGACATTTTTAGCAGGGTTTGTTAAAAAAAATCTATACATCCATCTATCCATCCATCCATATATCTATCTTCATATTGTAACTCTGTGCTTCCTTGTGCCGTGTGCATAGTCTTATTGCAGAAAAGGCCGGTATGTTGATCTTACTAGTCAAACCCATACTCGCTAAAAGGCTACTAATTTGGTCTTTTCTACCAGCCAAACTGCTTGTAGCCAAGATGTGATAGTTAGGTAGCCTACTGTCATGTCTTTTATAAGGAGCACATTTGGAAGACTAGCCTATAGCACATGAAAGGCTCCAGGTCTTTTAAAATATAGCAACAATAATAGAATAATAATAATAATAATTATTATTATTATTATTATTATTATTATTGCTATTATTATTTTTAATTATTATTTTTTAAAGCTGAGGTGCGTGTGTGTATGGGGTGGTGAAAACATTTGGGTGCACCTAAATTTTGTGCTGGTGCACCTAAAACATTTTTTTAGGCGCACCAGTGCAACCAGTGCAAAAAGTTAGTCTGGAGCCCTGATGGCACATGTCTAGAAGGATACGGATACGGATACACACACACACACACACGACACGCGCACGTGCACGCACAAACACACACACACACAAAATTAATAAGTAATATAATAATAAAACATTCATCGCAAATATAATAGTGGTTCACTGGTTCCTTCCACGGCACATGTCTAGAAGGACACAACATACAAAATGAATAACTTAGCCATCATATGTCTGGAGGAATACAGATATAACACACACACACACACACACATACATAGACAAATTATAAATAATATAATAATAAAACATTCATCACAAATATAATTGGGGTTCACTGGCTTCTTCCATGGCACATGCCTAGAGGGAGACAAATAGGGACGCACAGACAGGGATACGCCCGCCCCCACACACACACACACACACACACACACACACACACACACACACACACACACACACACACACACACACACACACACACACACACACACACACACACAAAAAGTTCATCACAAATATACAGGTTGACGGGCTCTTAAAATCTCGAGGGACACACGCACACACACAATTTATTTTTAAAAGTTCATTACAAAATAAGGGTTCACTGGCTCCTTCTATGGAATATGCCTTCAGGGCGAACACGCAAGCACACACACACGGACACACACACACATGGACACTCAAGGGCACAATTAATTAAAGGTCATTACAAATGCACAGACACAATATCAATATAAAGGTCATTACAATCACACAATCATATGAACACACACACAGTCATTATAATATCTCAAACACACACACACACAGTCCACCCACTCCTTCCATGGAACAAGCCTGCAGGGATATCACGCACGCATGCATGCAGTTTGTCATTGTGGGCACCTCTCATTGCCTCCCTTCATAATTCAAATTCGAGGATTCTTAAGGCCAGGGATAAGGGGACAGACAACCACACACACACACAAACACACACAATTACTAAGAAGGTCAGTACAAATAGACACGCGTAATATCAATACAAAAGGTCATACTTACAATCATATCAATACACACAAACGATCAATAAATAGGTCATCACAATGTCTCATCCAGACATATTAATCTGCGGGCCTAATAAGTTCAACCACATCCCAAATGGACAATGGGCGGAGGCTGGTCACGTGCACAGGGACCCAGTGGTACTTGAACACGGTGTTCCGTTCCGTCTCAGACGCAGTTGTATTACGCTAAGCTTATACCTCCGCTGTCTGTCTGTCTGCGCGTCTGTCTGTCTGCGCGTCTGCCTGTCTGCGCGTCTGCCTGTCTGTCTGCGCGTCTGCCTGTCTGTCTGCGCGTCTGCCTGTCTGCGCGTCCGCCTGTCTGTCTGCGCGTCTGCGTGTCCGTCTGTCTGTCTGCGCGTCTGTCTGTCTGCAGAGTGACCCAGCCATCCAGTAAGCTCAAACGGACACCTGTCATTGAAGCTATGTGTATACCAAGCGCGACCTACGCTACCTGTGCAACGCAAGTCATTATTTCCATGGAGGATCGGCGACTAAAGCGACCAAAGCGAATTCGCCAGGAGTGAAGCGACCTGAATTACCAGAGGGAATTTCAGTCAAGCTAATATTACGGTAATGAGCTATGACGCAGTTTGGCAAAAAAAAACTATGTTCATATCTCCGAATGTCGCAGGCTGTCAAGCCAGAGGCGTTATCCTAACATATGCGATTAGCTAAATCAACCATGTCAATGTCACGTCCAGAGTGACTAAAGCGAATTCATGGCAAAAATGCCTCAGCTACCTGGGACGTGTAGGTCGTTTCAGGCGACCAACCCAACCCACTTGGCCCTGACGTGCCAATCGTCTAGACACTACCATATTAAATTAATCATCTATTGAAAAACAATCCAGGTGGCAAAGACAAAACACACACAAGTGTTGAAAAATGACTCATTACAATGAATCCATATGCCAAGTACACACACACACACACACACACACACACACACACACACACACACACACACACACACACACACACACACACACACACACACACACACACACACACACACACACACACACACACACACACACACACACACACACACACAGGTGTGCTGCTGCTTATGGTATTCTGCTGCCTCTCCCCCATGTCTGCTGGCATTCCAGAGCCTGCTGTAGTCAGCTGGGGCAGAGTTCCGGAATGTCTTTGATCCATCAGGTGACGGCACATAGGAGGACACACCAACTATGCTCATTGCAGGACAAATTCACACCAAGTTACTATGCTCAAATGAATGTGATTTGCACTGACTAATGAGGAATTCCAGTTTTTCCCAAACTTGAAGCGCATAGAAAATTATCACAATGTGGTCTGAAACTGTGAGTGATGAAAATGGTGTTTAAGATGTTGGGGAAAAAAGAACGTTATATGTACCCTATTTGATCTAATATCGATATTAGGTCTGCTATAGTGAGCTGATGCAGCTCTCTGGAATGTCTTTGATCGGTCACGAGACGGCAGGAAGGAGGACAGGCACGCTCAAAGACACAATCGACTTTACACCTTTCCTCAAAAGAGCAACTTCAAACAAAACTATTAGCCTAGCCTAAGAAAGAGAGAGCGCCAGACAGACAAGAAAGGCAGACAGAGAGAGGCAAGCAAACAGGCAGCACATGCTGGAAAAGGATGCACACCGACTGCACTCAAAAGACACAGTCCACTTTACACCTTCCTCAAAAGAGCAAAGTCTTCAAACAAAACTATTAGCCTAACCTTCAACAAAAGAGAGAGCCAGGTAGAAATATCTCAGACACACAGACGCACAAAGACAGCACTAGAACAGGATGCACACAGACGGCAGTCAAGGAAACACACTGCACTGATTGCGCTCAAAAGACACACTCAACTCTACACCCTCCTCAAAAGAGCAACTTCAAATACAACGATTAGCCTAACCTACCAGGGCAGAGAGAGCCAGAGACAGACAGAGATGCACAAACAGAATCATGAATACAATCAGTAGACAGCAGTCAGGGGAGATCACACACACACACACACACACACACACACACACACACACACACACACACACACACACACACACACACACACACACACACACACACACACACACACACACACACACACACACACACACACACACACACACAAATCAGTTTTGTATTGCGCTTTTAATGATACTCAAAGACGCTTCTATATGCAGACAATGTCATGGACGACACTATAAGATCACTATAAACAAACACACACACACACACACACACACACACCCTCCGATGGACACCAGTGTTTCCCGCAGGACAGTGATCAGTGAAGGTGGTGTGGGGTAAGCTGGCGTCAGAAACAAGACAAGATTATGATCGCAGAGGCCGTTTCATATGAAATCTGATGATTGAAGAACTAACAAGGAGCTTTAGACATTACATTCACAAAACAAAAGGGGACCTACACTTAGTCAATGTGGTAGGTTAACTGTAAAGCAGGAGAACCCTTTTAATTCGAAGGGCCACTTAAAATGTTAACTCCTCCAAGGGCCGTACTACAAGTATTAACTAGGGGTGTAAATCACAGCCTTCATGACGATACGATACTTACGATTTCTTAAATCAGGGATTCGATTTTTTTTCGATACTTGAGAATTCTCCACGATGCGATGCAATTCGGTTCGATTCAATTTTTTCCAATTACTTTTCCACTACTATTGTGTTATGGAGCTAGGGCATTGCACAGGGGTCAGCGATTCGATTCTTTTCGATTCTTAAGAATGCCCCACGATACGATGCGATGCGATTCGATTAAATCGCCAGCCGATACTTCCGATACATCGATACAGTTCGATTTTATTTACACCCCTAGTATTAACACAAACCAGGATTTGCCCCTGCACTTTAGGACTACATTGAAGGTGGCCACAATAGACCCCACCTGAAGTCCCCTGAAAATATAGCTGCATGGTATTGCAAATGCAATTCCAAAGATTGCAAAACAGGTCATATTTGTTGTGAAACTGCATAACCTTAAAACTATATCGCCCCCCTGAGCCTTCGAGTTCCCTAGCCATGCCCCAAAGGGTTGCCGAAAACCTGTAGGCCTACACCTTTCTCAACACGGCAACTTCACACTAGGGATGGCGAAAATTGAAAAAAACTCTTAACCGGCTACTGAGACTCATTAACCGGTGGTTAACCCGGTAATCTTAAATTATACAACGTTCGCGTGCCTGATATGCACAGCACTGATTTTTTAAATTTTTATTTTCCACATAAGCCTTTTTTTTGCTGCCTGTAGGTCTACACCTTTCTCAACACGGCAACTTCACACACAACTATCAAGCTTCCACAGATAAACACATATAAACACAGACAGACAGCAGGGATCAGCAATCTTTCTCCTACAGTTTTGTGATAAGTTACTACCTGACCTCATCTCATGAGCACAGCTAGCAACATGGGATACATTCTCTTCCACAAGCCCTCCCACAAACACACACACACAGACCATGTGGGTCATATAATTTCATTTGGGCTAATCATTTTTAGAAAACATGGATGCACGCGCACACACACACACACACACACACACACACACACACACACACACACACCAGATGCGCTGGGTGTAGTGTAATATAGTGTACTCTGCGCTCGTTATGTAGTCTCTTTTACGATGTGGAGAAAACCGTGGCTGGTAATAATTCTCTCTCTCACACACACACACAAAACATTCATGCTCACTCTAGAAAGCGCGCGCGCACACACACACACACACACACACACACACACACACACACACACACACACACACACACACACACACACACACACACGAAAGCACATAGACTAGAGTGCATCTTTGTAATAACAAAAACACGTTAGAAGGAGGACACACACACCAACAACATTCAGACTACAGTACCATACATCTCCTTACAAATAAAAACGCATTGAAGCACTCACACAAACGCCATAAATCCATCTGTTACACAAAGACGCATTAGGAGGAAAACACACACACACACACACACGCACACAAAAGACACAGAAAACATCTGCGACGCACATTCACAGAGACACAAACATGCGCGCGTGCACACACAAAGCACCAATTAGAAAGCTTGGCTGCGCACAAACACACAAGACAGAAAAACACAAGTGTGCACACACACAAACAGCACTAACAGAAAGACTGGCTGCAGCACTACACACAAACACACAAGACAGAAAGACACAGAACACACACACACACACACACACACAAACACACACACACACACACACACACACAAACACACACACACACACACACACAGCACCAAAACCACATCTACACATCTGGAAGATATTTTGACACCCCAGAACAAATGCTTTAGGCCTGACGATTGAGCAAGAGCCCTGAAAGAACAGGAAAAAAAACTATTTCAAATGTTCATGTGCAGATATGAACCTCACGCCCTCCCTATAGCACACCATGAAAATCCACTTAAAGCACATCATGTGCAAACACACAGACAAGAAGCTAGTAAGAAGAACACCTCACTCTGTCTCACAATCATACACACATACACACACACAGTTACAACAAGTGACGAATATTGCATTTTTCAATATAATGGTGGCAGTCATGTTAAAGTGATAAGCTTACTGTCCCGTTTTTTGGAAATAAGCTTATTTTACACCTCCCTTTGAGTTAAATAATAGGGTTTTACCGTTCTTCTGTACTTTCGACCTTTCGAAATTTTACCCCCATGCTAGCAGTTAACATTGAGTCCTATGAGACCAGCTGGCGGCTAAGTGGTCTCATAGGACTCAATGTTAACTGCTAGCTTGGAGGTAAAATTTGCACTGCCATACCCAGAGAACGGTTGAAAGTATAGGAAAATGGTAAAACCCTATTACTTTACTCCAGGGGAGCTGTAAAATAAGCTCATTTCCAAAAATGGGACAGTATCACTTTAAGCTGTTTCAATTCATTTCAAATGTGACCATGATCCGGGAATATTTCGGCTGCGGAATGTTGTCCCACACATGGTAAACAAAATATTCCGGAACTTGTTTTAAACAGAACACTGACAATATTCCGTTTGAAACCGGAATATTCTGTGAATGTAACTGCAGCTCATCTTGTGCTTTTTTATGTAAAGGGATACAGGAAAAACCAAAAGCATGTGCCGCACAGCACAGTGCTTCACTGAGAAGTGTGTGTGTGTGTGTGTGTGTGTGTGTGTGTGTGTGTGTGTGTGTGTGTGTGTGTGTGTGTGTGTGTGTGTGTGTGTGTGTGTGTGTGTGTGTGTGTGTGTACTTCCACACATGGTTCCAGAGCAGAGGATGCAACTAAAAGCATCTGTGTACATGCGGTCTGCTTGTACTTAAGTGTGCAATGCTGACAAAAGACTTGGTGTGTGTATTTGTTTGCTTGTACCTTCGTGTGCTATCCTGACAAAAGACTTAGTGCAGAAAAGACTGCACTGTGTTCCACTGTTTACTGAAGCTCAATGTTCTAGTGAGCGCATTGATTAGCAAGACGGCACAAAATAGGAAGAAAATACTACTAAACTGGCAGAAAAACTACTACTACAAGAAGAAAATACTACTAAAAACACACAAACTGAAAATGTGTGTGTGTGTGTGTGTGTGTGTGTGTGTGTGTGTGTGTGTGTGTGTGTGTGTGTGTGTGTTTTATTCCAGAAAACAAGAGTGTAAAAGGAAGCTGTTGTATCGACAGTAATACAAGGGCGTCTGTACACACACATTGGGCTGAGTACTGTTATTGAAAGACCAAGCATGCTCATGTGTACGTATGTGCGTGTGTATAACACCACCTGAACCCCCTGCCATCGTGGCGCAATTTCCTCCCCATGTGTGTGCGAATGTGTGTGTAACATCATATCTAAACTCCCTCCCTCCCTCCCTCCCGTGTGTGTGTGTGTGTGTGTGTGTGTGTGTGTGTGTGTGTGTGTGTGTGTGTGTGTGTGTGTGTGTGTGTGTGTGTGTGTGTGTGTGTGTGTGTGTGACACCATACCTAAACTCCCTGACGTCATGATGCAGTTTCCTCCCCGACGATCTGAGGGGCGCCGTCTCCATCAGAAGCTCCCTCGTCAGCCGACTGGCAGGGGCGGAGCCTCCAATCCCTGACTCCACCTCCTCTTCCTCCTCCCGCTCCGTCGAGCGCTCCCACTCCTTGTCCTCCATGAGCGTGGGCAGGTAACCCGGCAACAGAGGGGGAACAGCCGGAACACCACCCGTTGTCCCCGTCATCATAGACGATGACAAAGCGTTCGATGAGGTCAACTGTGCCATTAATCCAGCGGCAACACTAGTCACTCCTTTCCCGCCAGAAATCACCTCGCTTGTACGGTCCTCAACACCTCCACCACTGCTACCACAGTTTAATAAAGGGTTGCTGCTGTTGCAGTCGGCACTGCCGTGCACGGGCCCGTCATTGCCTCCTCCACTGTCGCTCCCGCTCCCACCAACGCCCCAGCTCCCGTGCTCGCGCGCATGCTTGAGGTAGACGTCAGACTTGAGGAACAGCGGGTAGGTGTTCTCCTCCATCCATCCCTGGACCTAGAAAGTAAGAAAAAGCAGTGTTAACACTTATAATGATACTGTCCCATTTTTTGGAAATAAGTTTATTTTACACCTTCCCTCGAGTTAAATAATAGGGTTTTACCGTTCTCCTGTACTTTCAAACGTTTTCTAGTCATGACCGTGCAAATTTTACCTCCAAGCTAACAGTTAACATTGAGTCCTATGAGACCAGTTAGCTGCGAGCTGGTCTCATAGGACTCAATGTTAACTGCTAGCATGCAAGGTAAAATTTGCACTGCCATACCCCCGAGAACGGTTGAAAGTACAGGAGAAAGGTAAAACCCTATTATTTAACTCAAGGGGAGGTGTAAAATAAGCTTATTTCCAAAAATGGGACAGTATCACTTTAAGAGTATTCTGGGACTAAATACACTGGGGTGGTAAATGTAGGTGTTCACCATCTGCTGTCACACGGAGGTCTTTTTTGTTACTTCTTATTTATTTTCAGTGCATATAGACCAACGTTTCAATGAATCGTATTAAGCTTAGTAAAAAACGAATGTGCCTCCGTCTGGGCCTGCTCAAAGATATGTAATGAGGTTAAGTAAAGGAAGTATAGGCACCAAGTACTAAACTTGAATACTAATTAAACTAAAAAACTAACATACCTCTGTCTGGGCCTGCTCGAAGAGCGAGGCGTCCAGCTGCTGCCGTGAGACGCAGTCGCGGATGAAGGAGCGCGTGGCCGGCTTGATCTGACGCGCCGTCACGCTCCCGCTGCCGTCCGCGATGTACTTCCTGTAGATGGCCTTGGCCAGCTTGAGCCGCTTCCCACTACCACCATCACTGCTACTACTCCGGACGCCGCTGTCTGTACTGCTGCTGCTACCAGTGGTACCAGATACAGAAGAGCCAGCTGCTGAGGAGGTGGACCCAGTACCGGATCCCGACAACGAGCCCCCAACTGCGGTACCACCTGCAGGGATGGAATGAGTGAAACAAGAAAAAAAGAAAGAGTGCCGGAGTGTTAATATCTGGCAACATACTAAAGGATAAATATGTACACAGTACCGGGTCACGGCGATGAGCCCCTAACTCCGCTACCACCTGGAAAGATAGAAAGAGTGGGGAAAAAAAGTGCTGGAGTCATATGTGCTAAAAAGTGCATATTTATCACACACACACACACACACACACACACACACACACACACACACACACACACACACACACACACACACACACACACCTGAAAGTTTCTGTAAGCCACTGCAAGCAAGTCGAGAGGGTAGCTCTCCGCACGAGCTTGCACACACACGCGCACGCACACAATCTGAAAACACAGACGCGTGTAACACTACCTGGAAGTTTCCGGAAGCCACTGCAGGCGAACCAGAAGTCGAGCAGGTCGCCGCAGTCCTCCTGGCACAGGAAGGCCCGGAACAGCTGAATTCCGTCCTCGTCGTCCAGCAGCGAGTGCAGGGACTCGGCCCAGCGCAGGTACGGCGGCGTGGGCGACGCGCTGCCCTCCGGCTCGTAGCCCAGGTCCAGGTCCGAGCGCCGCGGCGTGGCAGCCACCGAGACCGACAACGAACCGTCGGAGAGCCCTCCTCCTCCGCCACCGCCTCGAAAGGAGTCTCCGTTGGAGACGCCGGTGACGCTGTGTTCAAAATTCAAGATTGGTGAATGAATGAACGATTAAATTAAATGACCTCATTTGACATTATCAGTTCTTATGTAGAATTACACTGAGTCCAAGATATCAATAAATTAAGAGCATGATATCATACACAATATATATAAATTAAGTGCATGATATCAATTCAATTTGTGGTGCTCTGTTTTTTATTCTGTGGCGCTGTGCCATAGAACAGTCTATGTGTAGGAAACGCTGTACATGCCTTCCCAGGAAATAGGCACGGGGAGAGAAAAAGAAAATAGGATCTTTCTAATATCCTAACTGCTGTCCTCCCTTGCCTGCTTGTGGCCTCGTGATGACACCACTGACCACAGGAGTGTATTTCAATATCTTGCAAAAATGCAATTCTAATGTCATTTTCTCCTTTGCTATCGGGATGGTTAATGAAGAATATTCCCCCCCAAAAGTTGTTGTGGCTAGGCTGACAGCAGGGAAACGTTATTGTTTTCTCCACAGAGGAAGGGCATCAGCGAAAGGTGAGGCCACGAGCACAGGAAGAGGACGTTTAGTCCGCATAATGGAAAGAAGCTAATGTGTACCTGTTGCCATTGGTTTTGGTGGGGTAGAAGCTGTGGGGACTGTACATGGAGCGGTTGTATTTGGACAGTGGGGATGGAGAGGGGACGTTAGTGGTTGCCGTAGTGGTGGTGGTGGTGGTTGTGGTGTCCCCTTCCATGCCCGGCACGGGCGGCCGAGGGGCGTCCTCATTGAAGCGTGTGGTGCTCCCTCCTCCCAGGTCGGCATGGCGACTGCGGATCCGGACGCTCATTGTGGACGATGAGGTCGCTGTGTAGATCCGTCGGCCTGTCGACTTGAGTGTGCGACAAGGCGTTGGGGAGGATCAGAATCTGGCAGCCTGGGAATTCATCCTTGACACAGGGGACATAGAGACAGAATATACACTTTACTACTTAAAAATGAACAGCGATACAGGTCACTTCAATTGTGATGATTATAATTCGCTTGCAGGTGACTCGATACTCATGAACGGCCATCTGGGTACTTTGCTCTTAAATTTGCGTTACGCCCCTTTATGGGTGAAAACAAACCGAATGTCTCATTGACTTACATGCTACATCGGCTAGCCTAAATGAACACATTCCATGCTTCAGCCACGGCTGTTTGGCTATATTATTTGAACAGCCGGGAACACAACATGTTTTCGGCATGTTGCGCGTGAACAACGCTAGTCTACAGGTTCGTATCTTTCGTTTATTAAACCCCAACATCACCAATTGACTTGCATGGGTTGCTTTCCCCCATAAATGGGCGTAACGCACATGGAAAACGTAACGCCGTTCATGAGTATAAGACGAGGTGGGGGAGGATCAGAATTGAGCAGCCTGTGAATTCATCCTAGGTCCTTAGGTCCTAGGCCTTAGGTCCCTTGCCTTTACAACAGGGGAAATAGAGACAGAATATATGCTTCAATGTTAGCAAAGACACAAGTGGGGAAATATATACACAACAATTAAAGAGGTGCTGCCGAGCCGACCTACAATAAAGTATGAAAAGCCAAGGGGGTGCCGCACACTCCGAGATGACTAGAGAAAAACGTTTAAGTCATGATGCTAAGTCGCAAGCAAATGACTCTGTAACACACTATTTCAGTCTGTCAGAAAGTGGTTTGATTTTGCACACGACTTATTGTTTGAGGTCATCTTTCTTCATAATTATTTGTACATCTGACATTTAGCACCTATTATAATGGGTACCCAAACTACCCACTTGCACTTACAATGCAGTAATTAAAACTGTTTTAGATAAAGAATGGGCAGCCAACGAAGCAAATAAAACACTCACTGAAGCAAGGACACAAAAGGTAGTAGAAATCTGGATCTGACCTATATTTTAAGCCTCACACAAGCAGTTGTAATATTTGGGTAATCAAACTTGCCTGCTTTTAAAATCAGCCAGGAGACGAATATGCAAATGCCTGACTTAGTCATGTGGAATAAAAAAAATTAGCTCAAACTCCTGCACGTGCATGTTATCAGGTAGAACAACATCTGTATCTACTTGT
>NC_085857.1:24796727-24811727 GCF_034702125.1 Engraulis encrasicolus
TGAACAATTAAATTCTGAGAAATGAAATGATGATTAGAAAACAAACAAAAGCTCAAACAAGAAAGAAAGAGGCCCTGCTGTAGGCCAAGTAAGTATGTATGGCCTTAATCATCCCAGTGGGGAAAACACAAGACCAAAAAGTTGAATAATACTACAGTGCCCTCCATTATTATTGGCACCCCTGGTTGAGATGTGTTTTTTAGCTTCCAATTATTATTATTTTTCTCTAAATAATATGGGACCTTAATGGAAAAAAAGAGAAAAATCCAACCTTCAATACAAGTGCATTTATTCAGTGGGGAAAAAATCCCACATAAAGAAATAATTATTTGACATCAAATAATGTGTGTCACAATTATTAGCACCCCTGTTGTTAATATTTTGTACAACCCCCTTTGCCAACAAAACAGCACCTAATCTTCTCCTATAATGTTTCACAAGATGGGAAAAGACAGAAAAGGGATCTTCAGCCATTCCTCTTTGCAGAATCTCTCTAAATCATCCAGAGACCTAGGTCCTCTCCTCTGTACTCTCCTCTTCAGCTCACCCCACAGGTTCTCAATGGGGTTGAGGTCTGGGGACTGAGATGGCCATGTGAGGAGCTTGATTTTGTGTCTGGTTAACCATTTTTCTGTGTAGATTTGGCCATATGTTTAGGGTCATTGTCTTGCTGAAAGACCCAGTGACGACCCATCTTCAGCTTTTTGGCAGAGGGCAACAGATTTTGATTTAAAATGTCCTGGTATTTCAAAGCATTCATGATGCCATGCACCCTAACAAGCTTCCCAGGGCCTTTGGAAGCGAAACAGCCCCACAGCATCACTGACCCACCCCCATACTTCACAGTGGGTATGAGGTGCTTTTCAGCATGCGCATCTTTCGTGGCACGCCAGACCCACTTAGAGTGTTTGTTGCCAAAAAACTCAATCTTGGTCTCATCTGACCAAAGCACACGGTCCCAGTTGAATCCCCAATACCGCTGGGCGAACTCCAGACGTTTGCGTTTATGATTGTGGGTGAGGAAAGGTTTTCTCCGTGCATGCCTCCCAAACAGCTTGTTGGCGTGTAGACAGCGCCCTGATGGTTGATTTGGAGACTTTGTGACCCCAGGGATGCTACCATTTGTTGTAATTCTGTAACAGTGAGCTTTGGAGATATTTTGATTTCTCTTGCCATCCTCCTCACTGTGCGTGGTGGCAAAAATAAACTTGGGTCCTCGTCCAGGCTTGTTTACCACTGTTCCAGTTGTTTTGAACTTCTTAATTATTCCTCTCACAGTAGATATGGGCAGCTGCAGTTGAGTGGCAATCTTCTTGTAGCCTCTGCCTGACCTGTGAAGGTCGACGCACATCTGCCTCACTTGTATGCTGTGTTCCTTTGTCTTTCCCATGTTTAAGAGTGGATAAGAGAAATGGCCTCGGTGTCACGTCATATTTATACCCCAGGGAAACAGGAAGTGATGAATTACTAATTAAATGTTCCTACATACTCTGGTAAACTATGTAAACACTACTGTAGAAATGACAGAAATGCTTCAATTATATTTATTTCCTGGGAATTGTTAAGGGTGCCAATAATTGTGGAACAGGTGATTTAATGAAAAAGAATTATTTTTTAGTCAGGGATTTTTTTATTTTCCTACAATTCATTTGAGTTGAAGGCTACATTTTCCTAAAATTTTCAGTGTGACAGTATTCTTCTGCAATAAACACTGAATTTATTTTAAGGCTTTTAACACATCTCAACCAGGGGTGCCAATAATTATGGAGGGCACTGTATATAAGGGAGATATACTGTAGGCTGTGTCATCATAACTAATTTTTCAAACAGCTTTGCATTCCAACGTTGGCGACGAGGCCGGTTTATGAAGCCTGCAAATGAGAACATCTCTCAACTGGTCATCCTTCACTCTTGACTTAATTTGTCTGAATTAACATGTCAGTGCCATAAGAATAGCAATAATTTCTGTGACAAAGTAGAGATACAAGTGCTTTTTAAAAAAAATATATGGGATGGTGGCCAGAGTAGGTATTGCAACTATACTGCTCATTGAAACTGCGCTCCCTATAGCATGGTGGCCAGAGTGGGTATTGCAACTATACTGGTTGGCTCTATGAATGCATTCCAATATGCGACCTTGCTTCCTCCACTTGTGCTTGTGGCCTCGCCCCGGCTCCTGGCCCATCCTCCGTGGAGAAAACAATTAAGTTTCCCAGCTGTCAGCCTAGCCACAACAACTTTTAGGGGACTGTTTTTCATTCACCATCCCAATTGCAAATGAGACAAATACTTTACAATTGAGCTTTTATGAGATATTTAAATATAATGCTGTTGTCAGTGATGTCATCCCGACATATTCCTGGTACGAGGCCACAAGCAGAAGTGGAGGAAGCAAGGTTGCATATTGGAACGCACATCTTACAGCTAGTTTTAAAACAATATGCACAGGTAATATCTCAATTCTACACAAAAGGCCCTAAATGGCAAACTGAAAGCAAGCTTGAATGACATGATAATTAGGAATTAATTAAATGATTAGCCACTCACCTTGAACCAAATTTAACTTCCTGTGCAGTCAAGGCTTAAGAAATCCAAACATGTGCCTCCAATCCAGGGGGTGTTCACTCACGGAACTAGCTACTAGCCACAACTGGCTAACCCTAACCACGGGCCAGTGCAAAATGAATGGGTGTCAATGGAGTTTTCTACCATTATAATTTTTGTGATTTTTTATAATTTTTTGTCCTGAAATATTAATATTAAGTTCGAAGCTAGAAATAATAAGACCCCATTTGAGTAGCGTTTCGATTATTTTGCGCCACTAGATTATTATATACTGGGTCACAAAGCTCAATTTTTATGGGGCCAAACCCATAAACATTAGCGCGATGCTAGCGAGTACAGGTTGAAATCTTCTAACCTGCTGTAAAACTACACACCTGTAAGATTTGTCAATACAGCCTATTGTTAAACAACAGTCATAGTGCTTACCAGGAATGTTTTGTTGATGATATTTGTGACTGGAAATCGCAGTAGCAATGTATTTAGCATGGGTTCCCCTTTCCATTCCATACATTTTCCCACATGAAGGACTGGCCTACGCTCGTTACTGCAGTATGCATGCAAAGCTAACTGGCTACAATGGGAACCAATGAGACTGAGCCTTCTCCCTGTTAGAGATTCTCTGCTCCAATTCAGCTAGGGGCATTCATATACTTTTTAACCTACAGCACCATCTTGTGTTCATATTGTGTAATAACATTCTTTAGAACAAAGTATTTGTATTTGTAGTTTTGTGAAATACACAAAATACTGGAGGAAAGTATTTTGATACAAAATACAAATACATGTAATTCACTTACATGAAATAAAAATACAAAATAGTATTTTGTATTTCAAAATGTATTTAAATTAGATGTAATAGCAATACTGCCAATCCCTGGGTTGGAGGAGGGATGCAGAGGAGGAGTGGTGAAGGAGAAGATTTGGAGGAGGGATGTAGTAGTAGAGGGTTCAGAGTGGCGGTTGGAGGGGAGAAGGTGGAGGGGGAGAGGAGGTTAGAGGAGGGGTAAAGGGTGGAGGAGACAAGGTTGAAGGAGGTTGGAGATTGCAGGAGTGCAGGTTGGAGGTTGTAGGTAGGACGAGGGATGTAGCCGTTCAAAGTGGGCATTGGAGCAAGTTGGAGGTTGGATGAGTAGAGGAGGGGTGAGAATTGGAGACGGAGTAAAGGTGGATGAGGTTGGAAGAGGTTGTAGGAGGGGTGTAGACGTGGAGAAGAGGAGTGGTGGAGGAGGAGAGGTTGGAGGAAGTATGTATAGAGGTCGGAGGGGGTTATTGGAGAAGTTGCAGGGAGTAGAGGTTGTAGGTTGGAGGAGGGGTGTAGAGGGTTGGAACAAAGGTGGAAGGGCGGAGAAGATGCAGGTAGTAGAGGTTGGAGGAGATGTCGAGAGGGTGGAAGAGGGTTGTAGAGCCGGAGCAGAGGAGCAATGGAAGAGGTTGGGGAAGAGGTGTAGGTTGGGGGAGGGTTGGAGAAGGGGTGGAGAGGTGGACCTAGAGGTTGGATGAGAGGTGGACCTTGGGAGGAGAGGTGGAAGCATGGAGGTTGGAGGGTTCGGGTTCAGATCAGTGTTGGAGGCAGGTGTAGAGGTTTCAGAGTGGAGGTTGGAGGGGAGGAGGGTGTGCAGGATGGAGGAGCGGTTGGAGGAGGTGGAGGTAGTGGAAGTTGGAGGACGGTTCTAGGTCGGAGGAGGGGTGGAGAAGAGGTGGAACTAGAGTGGAAGAGTGGAGGCTGCAAGGGCGGAAAGGTTGGGGAGTTCAGGTTCAGGTTCAGGTTCATAGAGGTGGAGGGGTGCTGCAGAGGAGAGTTGAGGTTGCACGTTGGAGGAGGGGTGTAGAAAGTTCAGAGTGGGAGTTGGAGCAGGTTGGCGGTGGGGAGGAGATGTGGGGCAGAGGAAGAGTGGAGGTTGGAGGGGGTGGACAGGTCGAGGAGGTGGAGGGTGGAGGTGGTAGGTTGGAGAAGAGCTGTATAGAAGGGTCAGAGTGGAAGTTGCAGAAGAGAAGGAGGAGGAGGGGTGCAGAGGTTTCAGGGCTTCAGGGGCCCCAAGACCCCGCTAGGAGGGAAAGGTCAACCCTCCTGGAAGCCCTAAGCTCTGCATGCTCTGCCTTCCTGCCATAAGCTCTTCTCCTCCTCCTCCTCCTCCTCCTTCTCCTTCACTCTGTTTCCTTGACTTTCTCTCTATCCTTTATGCTCTCTCTCTCTCTTTCTCTCTCTCTCTCTCTCTCTCTCTCTCTCTCTCTCTCTCTCTCTCTCTCTCTTTCTCTCTCTCTCTCTCTCTCTCTCTCTCTCTCTCTCCTTTACTTTTTTATCAACCTTTACTTTTTTTATCAACCTGAGCTCCACTCCTTATCTTTAACTGCTTCCTTCACTTTGTTCTCTCCCTCATGTTCTCTCTATCTCTGTGTCTTTCTCTCCTTCTCCCCCTCTCTTTATCTTTCCCTGTCTCTGTCTCTGTCTTATATCTCCCACTTCTCTTTCTTCCTCTGCTTGCTTGACCTATAGGCTCCTCTCTTCCTCCTCCTCCTCCTCCTCCCTGTTTCCTTTACTTACGTTCCTCCTTCCTCCTCTGGTCTCTCTCTCTTTCTCTCTCTCTTATTCTCTCTCTCTCTCTCTCTCTCTCTCTCTCTCTCTCCTCCTTTCTCTCCCCCCTTTCTCGGTCTCTCTCCGTTTCTCTCTGTTTACCTCCTCACTCCTGCCCTGTTTCGCTCTCCCTCATTCTCTCTCTCTCTCCCCTTCTCACTCGCCTCCACTTTTTCACTCCTACTCCTTCTCTCCCTCTCTCTCTCTCTCTCTCTCTCTCTCTCCCTCTCTCTCTCTCTCTCTCTCTCTCCAACATATCCTCAAAGCATTGTCTTAATTTATCCACCAAAGGCCCCAGACCTGAAGACACACATGCAGATTTACAATTCCCTCATGCACCAGGAAATAACACATTTTCACAAATGTACTGTATGAATAACGGATTCAATGGTGGTTTCAAATGTGTTCAGAAAAGTCAATTTTCACACACACACACACACACACACACACACACACACACACACACACACACACACACACACACACACACACACACACACACACACACACACACACACACACACACACACACACACACATACAATACAACCAATACAAAAGAGTTTGTTGCTGTGTGACTTTCCACTACTTTTGCAAAACGAACCTGGGGAGGGACAGTAGAGCTCTGGTAAACACACACACACACACACACACACACCGCTGGCAATACAAATGTGTTGTTTATTTCAGTTGCTTTCTGTCTGCATTCTCTACTGTTATGAAACGAACCAAGGGAGTGCACCAGCATGCGCGGACACACACACACACACACACACACACACACACACACACACACACACACACACACACACACACACACACACACACACACACACACACACACACACACACACACACACAAGGGAAGGGATGTGAACACAGGGCACAGGGCAGACGAAGTACGTGCAGCATGATTGCCTACCTGCTACGCGAACACATGCGCACACACACACACACACACACACACACACACACACACACACACACACACACACACACACACACACACACACACACACACACACGCTACCTGAATCACATAGCTGTCCACTGCGGCCTCCACCCACATGCCCAAGGCTCATTATGTATGTCAGAGAGGTCACCACCACACACACCACCTGTGTGTCTGTGTGTGTGCACGTGTGTGTGTGTGTGTTTATTTTCACATCCGTCCCTCAACAGACAGACAAACAGACGCCCACATGCCCATTCGTTACGCATGTCAGAGAGGTCACCGTACTGTATGCAGTGTGTGTGTGTGTGTGTGTGTGTGTGTGTGCGTGTGCGTGTGCGTGTGCGTGTGCGTGTGCGTGTGTGTGCGTGCGTGCGTGGGCGTGTGTGCACACGCGCCTTGTGTGTGTGTGTGGACAGATAGACAGACAAGTAAACAGGCAGGTAAGCAGACAGACACAGACAGACAGACAGAAAGGTCTAGAATCAGGCAACCATGCACATAAGTGGACAGACAGACAGACAGACAGAGACAGCAGGTAAAGGCAGGCAGGCAGGTACATTATAACAGTATATTGTCTGTGGCAACCTCAACCATCTGATAAGGGGTGGTTGACGTTTATATGTCAAATATCCTGCAGTGTGACTGTAACATTAATGAAACCTGGAATATAATATATATATAAATTAACCAACAACATTTTGAATAATGTATGAAGCATTTGGCATGATTGCATAAATATAAACTTTATATTAAGATATGTGAATGTGAAAAAACAAGACAGTAATATTAACTACAAGTTCAATTTTGTAACACAAATTGCGTCCTGTGGGGTGACATGTATGTCAATGTTTGTGAATGGGCAGCTGCAAGGCAAACTACAAGGGTCTTAAAGACTGGCTCCTAACCAGTCAGTACCTCAGTTATTGGAGAGTGCTGTGGAAGTTTAAGGTGACTATTAACCTCTTAATATGTCTTCATATTGCAATGTTTCTGTCACGCAATGCTTAGGTTCATTTTATGGTGTCCTGTGGTGTGACTGCTCTTATAGAAAGAAAAATGTTTTTTATAAATGAAAGCACATATTAAGATTAAACACAATATCATTATCAAGTTAGCATGAGCTCAGATGTCAGTCATGTATACAAAAGGATTAAAATGGCCATAATGCAGTGAATTCCCTGTGGTGTGACTCCATTTTCCTGCGGTGTGACATGCCTATGAAATGTGTGTATGCTGGACACATTTTCCCAAAAATGGCAAAAATAAGGCGAAATTCCACGGACCACTAAGTGCTTTATTTTTTTCATTTTTTTTCAATTTTTTTCCATGATTTTTTTCAGGAATAGGAATGACTTTAAAAAAAAAAAAAATTGTGTTACGCCCTTAAAGGAACACTGTGTGAGATTTTTAGTTGATTATTTCCAGAATTCATGCTGCCCATTCACTAATGTTACCTTTTCATGAATACTTACCACCACCATCAAATTCTAAGTATTCATTATGACTGGAAAAAAATGCACTTTTCATACATGAAAAGGCGGATCTTCTCCATGGTCCGCCATTTTGAATTTCGAAAAATAGCCATTTTTAGCTGCAAAGATGACTCTACTTGGACCATACTAGAAAATATTTGTTTATTACTTAGTAGACGTCCATGTAAAGAACAAATTTGGCAATAGGCATCCCAGTTTCAATGAGCAGCATAGTTGCAGTACCTTTTTTGACCATTTCCTGCACAGTGTCCCTTTAAACGTCAACCACTCTAAGGGAGATGCTATTTCACCAACACCAGAGTAATCAGACTTGTGAGGGGGGGGTGACGCAGCATGCTAATATACGATCACCATTATCCATGGAGACCCAGGTTTGAATATAGCTTGGGTAATTTCCCGACCCTTCCCCATCTATCTCTCTCTCTGTCTCTCTCTGTCTCTCCCTGTCTCTCTCTCTCTACCCAAAAACACATGGTACCTATAGTTTTATCAACACCCTATACATACTGTAGACGCAGCCCCCTCTACTCTACCTATTTCTCTCTCTCTCTCTCTCTCTCTCTCTCTCTCTCTCTCTCTCTCTCTCTCTCTCTCTCTCTCTCACTCACTCACTCACTCACTCACTCACTCACTCACTCACTCACTCACTCACTCACACACACACACACACACACACACACACACACACACACACACACACACACACACACACTGGCCCTCTCTCTGTATAAACACATAGGGGTGTTGCT
Organism: Engraulis encrasicolus; assembly: GCF_034702125.1. NCBI lineage: Eukaryota > Metazoa > Chordata > Actinopteri > Clupeiformes > Engraulidae > Engraulis > Engraulis encrasicolus. The sequence goes on from NC_085857.1 coordinate 24,805,062, forward strand.
GTTCCTGTCACCCGCGCGCATGGGCATCAGTCACACCTGTCAACATGCGTTTACACACTCATCCGTGTGTGAGTGTGTGTGTGTGTGTGGGGGGGGGGACTCGTTTAGGCCTGTGTGTGTGTGTGTGCGTGTGTGTGGTGCGCATGCGTGCGTGTGTGTGCACATGTGTGCGCGTGTGTGCGCATGTGTGGGTGTGAGTGCGTCCATGTGTGTGTGTGTGCGTGTGTGCGTGTGTGTGTGCGTGCGTGCGTGCGTGTGTGTGTGTGTGTGTGTGATGGTGAAAAGAGTTTAGCCCTGCCTCTCCTCTTCATTCATTAGCGGCTGTGATAAAGGACAGGAGGGGCCAGGTGCTGAAAACATTATCATGGGCCTATCATATTTATATTATTAATATATTTATGCATTACAGTATATCATGAGTAATCTGTTTGATAGATTTTATCATTTCAAAATTGATTGAAGGAACATAGTTCATACGCTGTTAAGTTGTCAGTATCAGACTTTTGTGTCTTTCTGCCTCCACTCTTTGGTAGAAATTCTGCATCAAATACATGGTTTGACATATTGTATATAACTTTGGTTAATACTAAGAACATTTTCCTCTCCGCACTCCAGAGCACTGATCTGTCTAATGCCGGATTTGATTTTCACATCTGTTTCAGTGGCTCAGATGGAAAGCAGAGTAGGGGTTGTGGGGGGTTGCTTTTTTTTAGAAACCAAGGGATATTGGGCTATCATAATAGAATTATTTGATTCAAAGTGACGGGGAGAATAAAAGGAACCCCACCAAAAAAAGCTGCTGTCTTTTCACTCTGTTTTTTTTTAACTCAATAAAAGACTGTCACAAAACGTGTGCTGGGGTCCTGCTGACGTCCTTTGAGGTGTCTGAATATCTCCCCGCCTAATATTCCTCTTGGATTAGTCGCACTGGCTTAAGAGGTTTACCACCCGCTGGCTATTTAAATATTGTTTTGGTGTTATTGTTACAAAACTGCTCTCTTTCTGCCTCTCTCTCTCTCTCTCTCTCTCTCTCTCTCTCTCTCTCTCTCTCTCTCTCTCTCTCTCTCTTTCTCTCTCTTCTTTCTTCCTGCCTGCCTGCCTCTCGCTCTCCCTCTCCTTCTTTCTGTCACTCTTTCTCTCTCTCTCCTATGAAGCTCTTCATCCAGATTTCTTTTATTTTTTAGCTGTCCCTCAACCCTACTGCCACTCTTTCTCCATCTCTATCTCTCTCTCTCTCTTTCTCTCTCCTATGAAGCTGTTCATCCAGGGTTTTAACTGCACGTCCCACCACCTCCAACAACCCACCTACCCCCCCCCCCCCCCCTCTCTCATCTCACTCAAACTCAACACAGTGTCTCTCTTTTTCTTTCTTTCTTCTGTAAGCCAAAGAGAACGAGAACAGAAGAAAGCTCCAAGAGAAAAGGCGGGAGGGGCACTTGATGTCTCAAAAGAAAGAAAATTAAGAGTTTCTTTCTTTCTTTCTTTCTTTGTTTCTTGATGCTCGGCGTCTGCCGACTGGTGTACTCTCACACCACAGCCTGAGGTCCACAGGCCACTCACAGGGAGCTCAGTACAGCAACAGACAGAAGCTCAAGGCGGCAAGCACAGCTCTAACGGCAGAAACGGAGCATGAAAAAAGGAAGGAAAGAAAGACAGACAGGAAGAAAGAAAGAAAGAAAGAAGCCCATAATTTGGTCTTTGAGGCATTAAGTTTCGTCTCTCTCTCTCTTTCTCTCTCTCTCTCTCTCTCTCTCTCTTTCCTGCGGTGTCTCTCACTCTCCCTGTATCTCTCTGTCTCTCATTCACTTGCTCCTACAGCATCTCTCTCTCTCTCTCTCTCTCTCCCTCTCTCGCTCGATCCCACAGTATCTCCATGTCTGCTCCATTCTGCTTTTGCAGTCAAAGCAATTGATGTGGCGCCTTTGAAATGAAAAGAGAGAGTGTAGCCTTTACCCACTCGCAGGCCCGTCATGAAAGGAAAGAAAAAATAATCTCGGGGATGGAGGGAGGGATGGAGGAATGAGGGTCGGAATGATGGAGTGGGGTGGGGGGTGTACACACACAAAAACAGACAGCTTTTTTATATGCAGTTTGTTCAGAATCCCAGCGCGCAGTGCTGAGCGCAGGGGAGATCAAGAGAGAGAGAGAGCGAAAGAGAGAGTGTGAGACACAGAGATAGAGAGTAAGAGAAAGAGCAAAAGAGGGAGAGGGAGGGAGATATAGAGAATGCTAACACTGTATACTTTTGAGGATGTCGGCGTAACGTACCCTCCATGTGATCCAGCTCCGTCTCATCGTCCCGGCAACATCGCGTCCCGGCAACATCGGCTTCGCTATATCGGACTTGACGGCCATCTTTGATTTTCCATGGGCCTCCCTCTCTTTGGATCCTTTCTCTCTCTCTCTTTCGCTCCTTCTCTCTCGACGTGTCCTTTTCATCCATCCTCATTTGCACGGTTTCTCCACTTTCGCGTTGCGTTTTTTTTTTACGCTTCCCTTTAAATTCTTGCCTACGGCAGTTGCCAGACAGACGCGTTGCACTGACAGTCCGCATTTGGATGTTTCGAAGCGGGTGCTATGCGTACCCTTCCCGAAAGAAAAATCAAAAAACAAGTAGATCCCCCTCTTTGGTACTCGGGGGTAGGTAGTGGAGGGTGGGAGGTGTGTGGAGAGAATGACACATCAAAATGTGTGTGTGTGTGTGTGTGTGTGTGTGTGTGTGTGTGTGTGTGTGTGTGTGTGTGTGTGTGTGTGTGTGTGTGTGTGTGTGTGTGTGTGTGTGTGTGTGTGTGTGAATTTTTTAGGGGAGCATAGGGGGGGTTTCACAAATATGGCATGCGCGCTCCCCTCCCTGTTATCCCTTATGGTGCGATTAATGGGATTTGGTCAGACCCGATTCATTTTAGCTCAAACGGCTCTTTGAGTGTTGACCGCAAAATACACACACACACACACACTTGCATACACACCCACTTATACACAAGACCTGATCCCTTTTAGCTCAAGCAGCTCTTTGAGTGGCGACCGTGAAACACACAAACACACAGTACCGCACACACACTTGCGCATACAAGTACTACAGACCCAACAACAAATGCTCACACTAACTGCTCAAATACGATCGAAGGATAAACAACAACAAAGAAACACCTAAGCCGAGTACCAAGTCCAAAGCCGAGTGCTCCTCATCGGAAAAAAAAAATCTGGAATCGCTAAACAAATCTGGAAATCGCTAAGCAACCCTGAATCATAAAGCGATAGCTAATCGCTAATCGCTAAGGCGGCGACGGGTGTCTTGTGTTTTTGTTGTGTCGTGTCACATCCTGCCGGTGACACAGTTGGGAGTCCCCTTGGTGATACGGCCAGCCTTTGTGCCGTGTCACAAGTGGTGCTGGGGAGAAGGGGGCAACAACAGGCTTGGGGACAGCAGACTCCAGCTGAGAAGGGGACGCGTGCGACAGGCTGGGGTGGAGTGGAGTAGGGTGGCAGGATCAATCTGTTTTTTTGGTTCTTTTTGGAGATCTCTGCCCCCCTGCTGATGCTAACGCCTAGCACCACAATAAAAAACCACCAGCAATGGCAGCAGAAGCGTCTGGTCTAGTTGGCCTCCAACCTTTTCCCGTCACGCTCCCCTCCCCTCCTGTCCTCTCCTCTCCTCTTCATCCTCTCCCTGCTTCATGTCGGCGGCGCTTGTGTTGTGTAATTTTTTTCCTGCTTTTTTGTGCGCGTTGATGTTATCCGTAAAATGTCCACAGCCGTGTGGCCGCTAATGCCGCCACCGCCTGCTGCCATCACTGTGGAGTTAGCGTCCAACTCCGTCCATGCTAATCCTGTTGAAGGAGCTTCGTTTTCTTTTTTTTTGGTTATTGTTATCACCATCATCGTCGTTCGCTTGTCCAGACACCCCTGACCTGCGGTGCCTCTGTTCAGTGTGTGTCTATGTGTTTCTGCGTCTGTCTCTGTGGGGTGCAGATGTCTTCAAGACAACGAGGTGAGGAAATCCGCAACGATGGTGGTGGACGTGACAAAGATGGCGCGAGAAGACAATAGCGCGGCTAGTGGGTCCCATCGCAGCCCAGCCTAGCCATCAGCGGCTTATGAGGTCACGGCTCGATTTTGGTTAACAGGCATTTCCGTGTATTATATCTAATTGTTCCATCTCGTACCAAATTTTACGCCTTTTAGAGTTTTTTCAAAAAATCCCTTTAAAAGGTCTAATTTCCTAGGAGATTACTTCAGCTTGGATTGCTGACCGATTTTTTTGTTTTTGGCTCAGTACTTCCTGTTCCTCTGTATAGCATCCTCTTCTGCAGAAGCAGACCAGGAAGCTTTCCTACAAGCTGATTGGCTAACAGACAGGAAGTGAGCTGGAGAGGGATGCTGATGAGAGTGCGCTGCTCCTCCATATCCATGGTAACCACTGCTGCTCTGCACCTGGGAAGCACTTGCCCGTGGTGCTGTGGGGGTTGAGACCTACAAATCTATTCCTGCTCTTTCAGTAAGAAGTGAATGCAGCCGAGGGGTTGGGTGGGGGGGGATGTGGTCAATCTGTAAATGTATGTGTAAAATCTGATTCACACACTTACAAACAACAAATAATTTGCTATATGCTATTTATTTAGTATTTATCTTAATTATATTTTATTTTCATTTTTCACAATGACAAACCAACTATATTATTCTTTACACTTTATATATACATTGTTACAGTTAGTTACCCACAGGGCCCAGGACAAAGTAATCTGAAAGGGCCCACAACCCAATACATTTCATGTAATTAGGACCCAATTATATAAAAAGTGGTAAGTAGTGTGATGAAGCGGTCCGCACACTGGGTATTAACTCCAAAAATACTTTATTTAATTTTTACATATGGCCGTATGTAAAAATGAAGTATTTTTGGACCTGATATTTGATGTTTGCGAGCTCATCACAAATAAGCTTAGATAGTTTAGCATGTGAAGTGTTCAGTTATGACCCAATCAGGCCTACATGAGGAGATAATCAACCTAACAGAAATGGACAGACAACAAACACAAAGGCATTGGAATGCTAGAATTCAGACCACGAGTGAACACACAAGGAGGTATACTGTAGATTTGCTTTGAGTGTTTCCCAGAGCAAGGATACTTCAACACCACCCGCCCATCCCCACAAACTCTCTCACACTCACCCTCACACACTCACAGACAGACAGACATGTACACACAGGGATGGACTGGCCATCTGGCATAGCGGACATTTCCCGGTGGGCCCGCACCCTTGTGGGCCCCAATTTTCAGAAATGTAAAAAAAAGGGGTTTTTACATTTCTGAAAATAAGGATCCACAAGGGTGCAGGGCCCATCGGTGAGTCGCTTTTGCAGCGCTAATTATGGGGTGAGGGGGGACCTTTAATCAAAAAAAGTGCCTGGGTCCTATTTTCCCCCCAGTCCAGCCCTGTGTACACATGCACGCTAAAACATACTCTCTAACACTTAAAATCACACACTCAGACAGAAAGACAATGCACGCACGCACACACACAAACTCTCTCACACTCATACTCACACTCACAAACAACTAAAACACGTTAAAATATACAGTAGCCTATGTGCCTAGAGTATTATAATTGTGCTGAAAAGTAGAGACTGCGTTTCCAAGTTCTAGTTTTTACCGTGTGTCTCTGCCAAGTAATGTTTATTTAGCAGGCCCCGTTTAAAGCAATAGGATTTAGACCCCAAAGGTCTGCACATGCTGGCTACTGTGTAGAAGACCGTCGCAGCAAAGCTACTGCATTTTTATTTCATTGGTAGAATATATTTCTGGGCTGTTTTGAGTTGTTCATCCGTTAATTTGCACATGCTGTAGAACAGTGTTTCTCAACTGGTGGGCCGCGACCCAAAAGTGGGTCACGGAGGGGTCATGGGTGGGTCGCAGAGCCATGGTGTAAAAAACATCATAATTCATTGATTCGCTAAAAAAACTAAAAAACATCCAACTTTCCCTGCAACAATTTACAACTTTTATTTTCATAGGCGATTGAACTTTCGTCATAGATAAAATCAGAATACGTGATAGTAGCGTGCAACCAGTAATTCGAGTATCGCTAAAAAAAATTGGGTCGCGACTGAATGAGATTGGAAAATGGTGGGTCCCAAGACTGTTCCGGTTGAGAACCACTGCTGTAGAAAACACTCAAAATGTAGGAAGTAGGCTCTGCTGTGGCATATAGGGCACTGCACTGCTATGCCTCCGACCCGTGTTCGATTCCGGACCAGGTCCTTTGCCGGTCCTTCCCCGTCTCTCTCTCCCCACTTGCTTCCTGCCTGTCCTCCACTGTCCTGTCACTAATAAAGGCCCAAAAATATATTTAAGAAAATGTAGAAAGTAAAAGTAAAAAATGACATGGACTTTCAGTTACAGCTGCAAACCGTGGGTTGCTGTCACTCTCGTAGTTTAGTTAGACTGACTTAGTGTTGTGGAAACGTAGACCATTTGTAAACACAAAGCTGAGGAAACAGGCACAGGACAAATAAACCAACTCACTCTCACTGCTTTGCGCAAGCTATGAATGAAAAAAAAATTGAGACTCATTGTCATTGTTCTAGTATGTTCTGTATTTGAAAGCGCACTTGTCTTGCATTTCATAATTCTTCCCTGTTTATTTGTCCTGTTTCATTATTGG
>NC_085857.1:24821727-24824227 GCF_034702125.1 Engraulis encrasicolus
CACCAGACTTGTTTTTCCTCAGTTTTCTCTCTGTTTTCCCCCTCATTGAAATGAGTAGTCAAGATGATGATGTCACAAACTGTGGCAGTTAGAGTGAGAGGTGACCTGTCCTAGGGTTTTTAACTAGGTATCAACTAGGTAAAGGCATTGTCAAAGAGGTCTTGGCTCGGAATACAAACTGTGTGAAGATCATAAGCCAACTCTTAAAAATGTTTCAAAGAGAGCAGTTTTAAAATCCCTATGATGTGACCCCATTCACTTACAAAAAAATGTGTGAACAGCTCAGCGCATAGGCCTGAATATGTCCATTTTTTGACTGAACCATTTGGCCTAGAAAAGTGATCTCAGCTTTGACATGAAGAGCAGGGTTGTGCCATTTGTGTTTCAATATCATCTGACAACTTGCAAAACTTTTGGAGATATGACAGCGTAAAAATAACTACCAAACTGTCACTGTTAGAATCTTCATTCACACACACACACACACACACACACACACACACACACACACACACACACACACACACACACACACACACACACACACACACACACACACACACACACACACACACACACACACACACACACACACACACACACACACACACACACAGCCTTGTAGAACTTTAGACCTCTGCTGTCACCTGGGCAACCGTGGCCTAATATGCTGCTGTGGCCACTCTATACAGTAAGTGGCAGTGGCCTAATGGGTAGGGTGTTGGTCTGTCAGAGGGTTGCAGGTTCGAAACCCACCCTTACCTCTCCCTACCCACCCATTGCTGAAAGGCACCTGAAGCATCTCCACACACACACACACGCACGCACGCACGCACGCACGCACGCACGCACGCACGCACGCACGCACGCACGCACACACACACACACACACACACACACACACACACACACACACACACACACACACACACACCTCTCTCTCTCTCGCACAGAGAGACAAACACACACACACACACACACACACACACACACACACACACACACACACACACACACACACACACACACACACACACACACCTCTATCTCTTTCCCTCGTGTTTCTGTGTGTGTATACATCTGTGTGTGTGTGTGTGTGTGCATAAGCCGCAAGCATACTAATAGCATTGTCTCTCCGGAAATGCAGTCTTATTATTATTATTATTATTATTATTATTATTATTATTATTATTATTATTATTATTATTATTATTATTATTATTATTATTATTGATTTATTTTCTTTTAGATATAACGTTTTTTTTGTGGTTTATGTGTGAATAGAATATGGCTTGATTGAAACAAGTTGATACTCATGATCCTAAATTCATAAACTAAAAGTTGCAAGTTGGGTCCTAAATATCACATAGGCTTTATGCAGCCATATTTGCGTATAGGTATCCTGGGTATCTTTGTGCTTCAGGGATATTCTGAACAAATCAAGTTGAATGATATCCCAGGCTTTATTTACAATAACTTGTAACAATAAATGATGTTTCATTGCAACTTGGAGGGCATTTCCACCCTTTATCTTAAAAAACCCTGAATTTTGCTGTCCATGGGCTAAAAGTGTGTTTATGACATAGTGTGTCTTTAATCCAGTAACCTTACTAACAATTTTTAGTTCTAAGAAGGTTCCTGGAACACAAGCCCTTGGTTCCAGTTTAGTTCTGGGTACGTCCCCAGAGAGTCATGTTTGGTTATTTTTCTGTTCTCACTTGGTTGGCAGGAAAGTTTAATTTTCGTTCCTAGAATGTTATATGTGTAGTTCCCATTCCGTTCCCTTATTGTTCTGTCACCGTCACTTTATTCCTGTTCATGTCATGTTTGTTCCCTTGCCGTTCCCATATGGTTCCCTTAACCTTGTTGGTTGCATATTTGGTTCTTAAGACATGCTCCTGATGTTCCCCCAACCTTGTTTATTATTGTGAATGTGTTTTGGTCCTGCCCCACTATCTCTCACCATAGTTGAGGTACCCTGATCATGGTACTTAAGCACCTCCCATCCTCCACCATCACTGAAACACCTTGCGCTTGGCATCAGATTGCCACACTGCTCTCTTAGGATGATTTTTAAAGTTGCTGTAAAGATGTATGATGTCTATATTTTATTTATCAGTCTGTGCTGTATTGTATCACAATGTGGAAGAAATATCAGCTGAGCATGTATGAACACAATCTAGTGGGGATTGATGACAAATGTATACCTTAATGAAGTTAGGATAACCATATCATCTACATCAAGTGCACAATGGAGCAAGCAATGTAACATGTGCTGTTATTGACTAGCTCACAAAGCAAGGCACAAGATGTAGCTAGCAAATGCCATAGCCAAAAGCACTATCAGCTTGCTTGCAAAGCAGGTAAACAAGTGCTATGCTTGCTGACCAGCCAACAGGAGAGCAGGCAAATAACTAAAGCACTCTGACAGTCCAGGTTTATATACAGGCTCAAGAGTACCATGTGACCAGATTGATTAGGAGTTTTTCAGGTGCAAGCA
>NC_085857.1:24829227-25001689 GCF_034702125.1 Engraulis encrasicolus
AGATGCAGTCCACATGCGGCCCAGGCATGGCCCCCAAATGAAGCAGTATACATTTCAGTTTTGTTACTGCAGTACAACACATTATTTGCTTGTGAATCTTCTGCTTGTCTTATATATTGCTTAGAGGAACATGTTTAAAATTTGTTTGTGGACTACTGATTTTAAGTGTCATTTCAGTGGTCATGATGTCTGAAAATGTGCGGCCCGACTGCAGTTCTTGGTTTCGAAATGTGGCCCAGATGAAATTCTAATTGAATAGCCCTGGTGTATAGCCTCTATAGCCCAGTAGGGCAGCCGGATGGTCCACTTGGCCCCAACAACCGGAATGTCTGTGCACGCCACTGATGGCGTACATACTAGAGGATGACATTTTTCAGGAATTCCCGTGGGTCCCGTGGGTTCCGTGGGATTCCTGTGGGATGATAGTCAAAATTTTAAAGATGAACGGGAGCGTGCAGGAGCGGGAATAAAAATGAAAGGGAGTGGGAATGCCGCTTATTTTTTCTTTAAAGCCTGGCTCAAACTACACGACTATAGGCCCGATTCTCTGGGATTTGTTTCTTTTACTCCAGTCTGGGATGGGACGGGATGGGATTTTTTTTCTGGGATCGGGATGGGATGGGAGTGAAAATCCACTCCCGTGTCATGCTCTAGTACATACTGTAGGTAGCCTAGGCGCTTGGTGTGGTGTAGCTCTGCTCTGGTGTTTCGTGCATACCTTTACATTACATTACATTACATTATTACATTACATTACATTACATTACATACATTGCATTTGGCAGACGCTTTATAACCAAAGCGACTTTCAAAAGAGGACATAATCAAGCCAACATCACAAGCAAATACAATACCTGTCAACTTTCAGCTACCAAAATCCGGGAAAATTCCCATATTTGAAGACTTTCAAAAGAGGACATAATCAAGCCAACATCACAAGCAAATACAATACCTGTCAACTTTTAGCTACCATCCGGGAAAATTCCCATATTTGAAGCCAAAATTCAGAATTTTTTCTAAAGGCTAAATTCTGTCAGTCAACTGGACGACACAGACGGTGCATTCTGCTTTTCACAACCGCGTGCCAAGACAGTTCTGTCTAAAATCCCCCGTCCAGCGCACGTTTTAAATGAGCACACAGCGTGAAAAACAATGAAATATCAGTTTCTCCTTGTTGATTTGTCGCTAAAGTTGTCTGTGGCTCGTGCAAAACTTTGTGCTGGTCCGAGTTGTGATTAGGTTAATCGCATGAATCGTTGTTACAAGGCTGTTTGCGTTGTATGAACTGGCGGTTTCTGAGGCAGAGTGGGAGCTCAAGGGTGACAGCTCGTATTTTCAAGGAACTTCAATTCTTGGTGGCATCTGTCATAAAGGCAGGTAGCTTAATAAGCAAGACCCTCTGTCTTTCTTCAAGAGGGGGTGTGGCTCATAGGGCTAGCTGACAGATCCGTGGGGATAATTACTGGACCAACGGTGGGTTTTTTTATAATATAAAAAATCGGGATATTTCCGGGAAAAATGTCAAATCGGGAAGAATGCGGGAAATGAGTCAAAATTAGGGAGTTTCCCGGGAAATTAGGGATGGTTGACAGGTATGGTTTCATGTTCTAGAGATCAGTGGGGATGCACAGTACAAATGCAGACATGCAGTTCAGGTCACACAGTACTGATGCGAAGTGAAACAATGCGAAAGTAAGTATATTTTATACGCAAAGTATATTACGAGTTTTATGTTCGATACGCTGACGTTCTTATATCTGGCAACACTGATTCTACTCAACTTTCCTTTGAGATTTCAAACATGTAATTTCCATGGATATCTGCCAGTCATGGGAACGTGCATACTGGTGAGTCACCATTCATTTTGATGGGGCCTGGTCTTGTTAACCCGAAATAAATACCCAAAGGTGGCTGACAAGTGAAGGGACGAACGTAAGAACTTTGACACTGTTAGCCTATTAGTCAGCTAGCACATGCACATGCTACTTGACATTGCTAGCATATTAGTAGGCTAAAACACATGCACACGTGCATGCTGCTTGACACCGTTAGCCTATTAGAGGGACAGCACTGAGCATGCTAGTGCGCACACACACTCGTAGCCTATCAGTTTGCTAAGTTTAGTCCTAAACTGACAGAGTTCTAGCTTGCCTCCTCTTCCTCTCCTCTCTCCCACTGCTTGATGTGACAGTCAGTTTGACTGTTGTGTGTCAAACTTGGAAGAAAAAGAAAGTTAATGATGATCTATTTAGGGTAAATGTCCAGACGGCACCCAGTGGCAGGGAAGCAGACAGGGGGGGCACAAAGGGGTCTCTTGTCCCAGGGAGAGAAGGGCCCCAGCTTTGGATCCTCATTACATTGTATGTATTGGGTTTGGGGCCCTTTCAGATGTCTTTGTCCTGCGCCCGGCCAAAGCTGTAAGCGGCCCAGTAGGCTACACACCAAGAATTGCTGTTACGGTTAGTGACACAAACGTACATAGACACGCATGCAGGCACAGGCACCAAGGATGAATTACTGCACGGGCCTACCGGGCCCAGGCCCAGGGGCCCAAGTGTCAAGGGGGCCCCTGAAGCCCAAGCCTCATGTTGTTTAACAACTGCATTTTCATTTTTTCTCGAGGGACAAACCCTTGAACAATCTGGTGTAAAAACTTATCTTAATCTTTTTGTAAACGAGCAACACCCATGGAGGGGGTCCTTTCTTATTGTCTGGCCCAGGGGCCCAATGGAGTCATGATCCGTCTCTGACACGCACACATACACACACACAGTTACCCATCTTGTATGGTCTGCCAAGCTGGTGTCCACATACACAGCAATCACCATCGTCCCTTCTCTCGACAATAATAGAGTACCTGACAACATTAATGGCTCAGCATAGATACCTTGTCACCAGTCCTCGGAAGGAGAGAGAGAGAGAGAGAGAGACAGAGTGAGGGAGAGAGAGGGAGAAAGAGTGAGACAGGAAGAGAGAGAGATAGAGAGGGAGACAGGAAGAGACAGAGGGACAGATAGGGAGACAGGAAAGAGAGAGAGTGCGACGGGGAAGAGAGATACCTTGTTGCCAGTTTTCGGAAAGACAGCATGAGTGCATGCGCACGTGAGGGAGAGAGAGACAGAGTGTGAGACAGAGAGAGAGAGATAGAGAGCGGGAGAGGAAAAAACAGACACACACACAGACACACAGACACAGACACACACACAGCAATCCAGCGCGAGTGAATGAGCGTGCGCACGCCCGGTCGGCCAGTCAGCCGGTCTCTGAGGAGCCATTAGTATTCTCATTTAGTCCGGTTAATGTCAAACCAGGACCGCCGGTCGCTGACGGGAAAAGGGAAAAGGCTCTTCCGTATAATTCGCCATCCCCACAGAGAATCCCGTAATGACGGACAGGTCACCAAGGAGTCTCTCTCTCTCTAACTCTAACTTTATCTGTGTGTGTGTGTGTGTGTGTGTGTGTGTGTGTGTGTGTGTGTGTGTGTGTGTGTGTGTGTGTGTGTGTGTGTGTGTGTGAGTTGTGGGGCCAATACGTTTCCAAGGTAACTAATTAGCAGTAACGATGAGACAACGAAAACAGAGTGGCAGAGCGAAAAAAAAGGGGAAAATAAGGGTGAAAAGTAAAGTTATGAAATGCCTGATACGAGGGAAATGAGGACAGTGAATGTGTCGTCGGCATAGGCTACAGCATATAGGCCAGAATACTGCTGTGACCACAAAAAACTCTGACACTCAGTTGTCAGCAATTAGTGAAAGTTGTGATAATGAACTGCAGTCCACATGACTCGAATAGAATAGCAACAGTGCAACACGGTCAAGAAGTTGTTAAAGGAACAGTCCAGCCTTTTTTGATTTTCACATATTTGCATTATGTCCATGAATGTGCATATTATTTTCAGTACTTAGATTTTTTGGTATCAGAATTATTAGCATAGCTTAGCATAATCAAAAGAAGTAAATGGGAGCATTAGCATCAAGCCACAAGTGATCACAGGACGGGATTAAATAGCCATTTTGCACTCTGGCGAATTTTACATTTATTTTAAAGTATTTCAAAAGTTTGATGATGTTTTGTTTGCTCCCATAGACTTGCAGTGCTACGCTCAATTTGGCTTTACTGTTGAACTAGGCAATTCAATTCACCCGTAGGGGGGCGTTTAGAAGGATACAGCTGAGTGAGAGTGGGGCTTAGATCCCATTGGGGGACATTAGTCTATTTTATTTTTCAATACTAAGGGTGGCGCTGGCAGGCTTATGATGAGGTCAAGATGGTGTTGGGAGGCTTATGATGAGGTCAATGGGGCGTTTGTTCAAAAAAGGTTGAGAACCAGTGGTCTACACAGTAAAAAACGCACAGCTAATTATCCTGGGACCAAACTGACTCCAGAAGATGTTAAGTGGACTCTCTAAGTGTTGACTTCATGCTGCAAAATTAACTATGTATTTGTAGTCTGACCAACTTCTGGTGATGAATCATGTGAGCAATAAAACAGTGAGAGATAAAATTGAAACATCACCTCTTCGCGAGCACACGCACACACACAGAACAAAAAACAAATAAGACATTCAAAACAAAAAATACACATAGGCTTATTTGCCATCAGCAAATCTCCCCAAGTTCACCTGCTGCCTTGACGAGTGGGGAGACGGAATTAATTAATTAAGTAATAAATAAAATAGCCAAGCTAATCGCCTACACAGCTTAGAAAAACCCACATGGTTTAACCGTAAATTCCACCATTACCTAACATGGAATCAGAGTCCAAAAAAATGTCCTGGGCATTTTTGGTTTGGTTGCCATTTTGTTCTATATCCTGACAAGCTCAGTCCACTGTCCTATTTTGAAGACGATTCGATGAGTTGTCCCCTCAAGACTGTGGGGAAAAAACACAAGTAAAAAAAAGATTGACAAGAAATAGTAGAAAAACAATAGGGTCCTATACACCTTCTGGCTTAAACTAAATATATAAATAATATATATATATTTTTTAAAACGGCCCTGCCGTGGCCTAACAATAGGGCACTGGGTTACTACGCCGGCGCCCGGGTTCCATTCCGGTCATTTGCCGATCCTCCCCCATCTCTCTCTCCCACTCACTTCCTGTCACCATCTCCAACCGTCTGATCAAATAAAGCAAAAGAAAGGCCCTATAAAATAGATATTAATTTTTTAAAAAACAGTATCGGCCCTTGAGGAATGTTGGCCCACTGGGAAAATGGCCTGTATGCCAGATCACTAGTCCAGCCCTGCATGGAACTACTGCAGAGGTGTTAATTCCAGTCATTACACCTAATGGCCCTCAGGCATTATACAGCCTGAGTAACCTGCATGACACTGGCCCCATCTTTATAACTCACAGTAGTTACAGTAGCTCATCAGCCAAACATCACCTTGCCTCAGCAAATTGGCCAATCAGCAACCAGCTGGTGGTCAGTGAGTGCAGAGTTGTAAAAGTGTCAGTTGGGAAAGTCTATACAAATGAACTGGTGTCAGTGTTTCAGTAACTCTAAAGTTTGAAAATGGGACCTTGTTATGGAAGTTTTGGTAGGGAAACTGAAAGTTTTTTGTGCTATACATGCAACGTAGCCTTTATTTATTTCATTATTTTAAACAGTGCATTTCTTGTCCATTTGTTAATGTATGGACAGGACAGTGGATAAACGACAGGAAATGTAGGAGAGAGATTCACGATTCCGGTTTGTTTGTTGGTCCAGCAGGAAATGTGTCTTGAACAATCACAAAGCTGCCACACAACACATAACGGACACATAAAGACTTTATGGACTTTATGCCTCTTCAATATTTTATTTATTTTTATCTCCTCTTTCAACTCCTTTCTTTCAACTTATTACTTATTTTTTCTTCTATTTTGTCTTGTTTTTCTCTCTTCTACTTCATTGCATTATTGTTTTACTTTTAACATTATTGTTAATTACAACTAAATTACAATTAAATGTAACATTGTTCTTAAAGTGCTGTTTAGGGCAGTCATGGGTGAGCGGTTAGGGCGTCAGACTTGTATCCCAGAGGTTGCCGGTTCGACTCCCGACCCGCCAGGTTGGTGGGGGGAGTAATCAACCAGTGCTCTCCCCCATCCTCCTCCATGACTGAGGTACCCTAGCATGGTACCGTCCCACCGCACTGCTCCCCATGGGGCGCCACTGAGGGCTGCCCCCTTGCACAGGTGAGGCATAAATGCAATTTTGTTGTGTGCTGTGGAGTGCTGTGTCACAATGACAATGGGAGCTGTGGGCTTTCACTTTTTTTTTTTGTTAAGCACGTTGATCTGCATGTCTTGTATGGAATTGTGCTATACAAATAAAGTAATTATTATTAAAACACAATAGATAGTAGATACCCACACTGCATAGTGAATAGTGATGGACCTGTACTGTATATGCTACTGAGCCTACGTTTTAGCACAGGGCTTCACAGCACAACTGAGCCTCATTTATAACATGGAAATAGAAAATGTAACGGAGGCTAACTAGCAGAGTTGGCGTGGAACATTAGCAAACCTCCCTCCGGCTCCCAAAGCCTCATACAGTGTCGATGCCGTTGCACCGGGAGACTAGTCTCTGGGTCCAGCGGTATCGTACTGTGTCTCCCATTGCCGGACGCAGGTCACAGGTCCCATCCCCGAGGGGGACGAACAGGTGCAAGATGACCTCCGTCACAAAAGCATATGAAAAAAGCAAATGAAATAGAGCTGTACTCCAATGAATAGCCTTACATGCAGGCCACCTGTTTATAATACAGCATAGTAGTGGTTAGGGAGGTGGTCTTTTTCAGAGGGTTGCAGGTTCAATCCCCACCCTTCCACTTCCCTACCAAATTCCATGGCTGAGGTGACTACTATCCCCATACTACTCCAGGGCAGGGACTGTAACCAATACCCGGTAAATATCTGTAATTTCCTTTGGGTTAAAGCGTCAGATAAGTGCAATATAATGTAATACAGCTTACCTTGCTGGCAGCCCATATTAAAATTGCAGTCAACTTTTTAAAAGGGTCAAATGTAACAACATTTCTCCCAGAACGACGGCGCTTCGCCCCTTCAGGCCAACATTTAAAGCACAACATTTCAATTGAATGAAAAAGGTAAACTCTCACACCATTCATTCTCAAGCCTGTTACTGCTATGTGCCTGCGTACCTCCAATATTTGCACAAGTCTTATATTATTATATTATACCATAGTTTATGTATAGCAGTCAGCAGTGTTATATTAGCTTTAATGTACAGATGTTTCCTATGTTTATTTATGTGTGCACTTCATGGTGAAGCTTCAAATCTAATTGTATAATGAAAATAAAAGCTTTCTATTCTATTCTATTTAGTTTCTAATCATACATTATTTTACCAGTATACCTCTGTGTTCAACTGTTACTGTACCCCTCAGCTTACAGAGGAAGAGAGCAACATTACATGACATTATATTATACTTAGCTGACGCTTTCTCCAAAGGGACTTCAGCCATGGATGGCTTGCTGACGTTTCTGCACTAAACCTTCATCAGAAGTTGTTACTGTACACCAAATAGAACTGCACTACTATATAGTAGTAGTACATCTAGCAATTTGTCACTTCCCTATTCCACATAATGTAATGTGTAATGTGTCCTTCATTGTGAAATTAATGTCCTTGTGGGTGAACATATTATTAAAAAAACAGTGTTTATGTTTGTGAATAAAAACAATCTTTTTGTAGGTGGAAACAATATAACCTGATAAAAACCACCATCGTACTTGTCACCACCGACCCAAGCTACTGTGCACTACAAAACTCACATGCCAGACGAGGTGGCGTGGAAGTGAGTCCTGTCTAGTCAGCATCATTATCTAAGCCTATCATTATGCTGGGCTCTAAATTAACCCCCGCAAACCGGCCAAATGCTGGTGAAAATTCAGTTTGGTAAAGAAGAAAAGGTACTAGCCACTTTGACCCCTTATTGAGTGTGCGTTTGGCTAGTAAGATTAACATGAGTGATCCATTTTGGCTTGGCCGATGAAAAAAGTTAATTCAGAGCCCTCATTATATGTGTCATTATACTTCTATATAGGCCTAAAGGTTCAGGCGAGAGCCAGCTCACTAAATCGCGTGCAAACTCTAAAAAAGAGCAAAAGGATGTGACTAAAAGATATACTCAATCTTCCAGTTTGAATGACAAGGAATGAACAGTTATGGATGCACTAATTACTTGCATTAATTACATCACTAAGTGGTGTGGTATTACGTAGTAGCATCTATTTAATATCATAGTGTTGTAATTACATCCGTAACAGTAGTCCACCTCTACTTTACACACCTCCACAGTGAAGAGAAGTCTGTAACTCAGCTCACCCAACTGGAGTCAGTCAACGACTACCAAAGACTGCCACCTACTGGTAAAGACAGTACTCACATGCATGAGTGACGCTTGAAATGAACACAAAGGACACTCTGGAAATTACCCCCACAACACAAACACACCCACACATACACACAATAGGGCTTATTTACGTTTTAAGACAAAATAAAGGCTAAATACAGAAAGGCATTTATTTGAAAAAAAAAATCAAAGAATAAAACTGTAGAATCAAAATAGCCTACTGGTAATTTAGGACATATTCAATTATTACAATACTACAACTACATTTGTTATCCCTCTAGAAAATATGGGACAGAAGGCACTCCATAGAAATGTTATAATTCCACACTGAAATAATAAAATGGCAGGACACACACACACACACACACACACACACACACACACACACACACACACACACACACACACACACACACCACACACACACACACACACACACACACACACACACACACACACACACACACACACACACACACACACACACACACACACACTATACTCATACATGAATTTACAATTCTTTCTCTGGCATATTCATACACAGCATACACACTCACACATGTGCAGTTTTTCAAACACTATACTGATATAGACATGTACTGTACATTATAACACAACACACACACACACACACACACACAGTACTGACATAATACACAACCACACACACACAAATTATCTATTGATTAACTCTACATGCACTTCCTTCTCTCTCTCTCTCTCTCTCTCTCTCTCTCTCTCTCTCTCTCTCTCTCTCTCTCTCTCTCTCTCTCTCTCTCTCTCTCTCTCTCTCTCTCTCTTATCTTGAGTTATGCTACCTCCTCCCGCCAGGATGGCGAGGCCCAGAGAGGTCTCATCCTGGCACTCTGTCATGTAAAGGAAGATAAGTTGGATGCAGACACAAAGAGTTTACGTTTTGTGTATGTGTGTTGTTGAATTAAATAAAAGCCTACAGTGTTACTTTGCTTCTTTGGTAAGACATACCACATGTAGCCTGTACTGGAAGTCTGCCCCTCTGGCCTCTGAGCTTAGGAGTAAAACTCAAGTAAGTGCTAAAATGTACTTAATGTGTCTGTGTGAATCTTTGAGTTGAGCGTTCATTAATATTACGAAATAATTCTTATCACAACAGCCCAGCCCAGGCCTGCACTAGAGCTACAGTTCATCGGATCCTTCAAGGTCCTCCACCAGGTATGGATCACATTCCTTCAGCACCTTGTAGAACCTTTTCTGGGCGTTGGGCCCTTTCCTCTTCAGCATGTCCAGTAAGGTGCGGTTCCTACTGGGCCTGAGTTTTTCACTCTCTACTTCTTCTCTCTATCTGCCGAGTTCAGGAATTTGCACTTCTCCAGCGCCTAGAGAACTGGGCCTAGGCTTCCGCTCCTCAAGAGATTCCTTATGTTTGAGGAAGAAGTCCTGACCTGGGGGTGTATAGGAACGTGAGGCTCTTGATCCCAGAACAGAAACATTGTGTACTTCAAATAAAGTTGAGTTTTATCCTTCAATATTAATCTTTTCATGCAAGATGTAAATAAGTGTGACTAAATGAGGTAACTGAACCGGTATGATTTCCTGTAAATACCTGCATGAAGATTTGTGGTCAGATATGTAACATTACTGGCCATTTTAGTCTAAAGTAGCAACAGAGATGAGAACATTCATTTACAGACCAGAGACGATTGGTCCAAGACAAAAACGGAGGCTCCATATCCGCTATAAAAAGTCCAGTACAACATTTGTTTAAATTCTGTATTGTACAGTGTTATAGCTATCTTTATAACATAGCTAGTACTTATCTGTCATCATAGAATATGTGATCAATTCAGCAGGCAAACATTTGTTTTCAGAGTTTACATGTCATGGGAGTGAATAGCTTTCCCCCTCTCGTGACAGTGCAATGTAGCCAAGCCTCAATGGACTTCAATGGCATTTCAGAAAACCTGTATGTGATTTTACACATGGTTACTGGATGCATGGGGGCCGCTGGGGGGGGGGGGTGGTTATGGTACAGATTCTAAGAGCCCAAACACTGGGGCCCAAGCACTGAGAGGGGCCCATCAGGGGGCCCAAAATTCGAATCTTTCATGGGGCCCAACATTTCTGGCAGCGCCCCTGACTGGATGCACAGACATGGAGACCGTTCTAATTCGCAGGTGGTGGAAATGGTTAGGACATCTACTCAGAAAACCAAGGTACGACATCACAAGAGTGGCACTTCAATGGACGCCAGAAGGAAAGCGCAGGAGAGGGAGACCAAAGACAACCAGGAGGAGAACCATTGAAAGTGAAATGAAAGAGAGATCCCTTTACTGGAGCACCATTGGGAAAAAAAGCCAACAACGGGGAGGAGTGGAGATCCTTTGTCTTTGCCCTATGTGCCACTAGGCACAGCAAGGACTAAGTAAGTATTTGATTTTCAATACCAAAATACAAGATGGTTAATGGACAAATGCCAGCTAAGACACAACATCCGGAGACTCAGCCTCACTGGGCGTCAAGAAGATATGAGCGGGGCAACATACGGAGCGGGACAACACTTCAAGAGAAGGCCCAGAGTCTGGTGCGCGTTATTGAAGCTGTGAAAGAGGCTGGACTATTTTATGATTTTTTTTAACGTTATATATTTTTTGGTCTTTTTGCCTTTATTTTTGACAGGACAGTGGAGGAGAGACAGGACATGAGTGGCGAGAGAGAGACAGGGAAGGATCTGCAAATGACCCGGGCCGGAATCGAACCCGGGTCGCCGGTGTGTTGCAACCCAGTACCCTACTGTTAGGTCGCGGCATGTCTGATCTATTTTATGATTGACTTTCTCTTAAGCAGTCAGGGTTGATTATGCTCAGTCAGATTAGTGTTCAAGTATGTTGTCAGAAATTATAATGTTTGTGCTTGACACTTAGAAGTCTCTTGTCGACATCATGTTGTAAATAAAAGGTAAACGTGGTAAGTTTACTACCAAGTTTCATTTTCGTTTGAAAATTGTAGCTAAAAAAGCGCAACAGAAGTGAAACAATAGCCAGCTAAGCTGCACATACACCATACCTAATAATTGATTATGGTGAAGTCATTTTTTAGTCTTTCTTGTGGACAAAGAACAGCTTAGACCAAATCATTTAGAGATGGGAATTATGACTCTTTAATGGGATCCGGATCATAGTGGCTCGTTCCTTTCAAAGAGCGTTTAAAAAAGCTGCCTCCTTTGGACAATTTTTAATTATTTATTCAGTATGTCACGGACAACCAGGGGATTCAATTCATGTCGGATGTCGGAATAGCGGTATGTCGGAATAGCAGTTGC
The DNA here is from genome assembly GCF_034702125.1 of Engraulis encrasicolus. Classification (NCBI taxonomy): domain Eukaryota; kingdom Metazoa; phylum Chordata; class Actinopteri; order Clupeiformes; family Engraulidae; genus Engraulis; species Engraulis encrasicolus. The sequence continues at coordinate 24,840,899 of NC_085857.1, forward strand.
CCCCTGATTCAACCCAGGTCTTTAGCCAGGCCACACCCTCCTAGTGATGCATGCAACGCCTTAGGCGTTGCTGCTACTCAGGTTAAGAGCAATGCAAGTACTTGATGAGCTCCGGAGAACTTGGGAACTCCACCCACGTTGTCGGGAAGCAATTAACTTTAAGCAGGTCCAACGGCCCTGGGTAGAGGGGTGTTCAAAGCAGTGGTGTGGTTTAAGCAGAGACGTTCTGTTTGGACTAAGAAAGTGTTTGGATTAAACTTGGGCACAGCCTGTTCTGACCTCGGCCAGTAACAAACCAAGGGAGGGTCAACCATGTTGTTTGAGAAACGTTAATTGTTATGCTCCGTGTCCAACCAAGTCTCGAAGAGATTTGAAAGTCGATGATAATCAGGCTAGGTGTCTAGCGTTGCAGGCATACACTTTGAGTGTGTTTTAATATGCGACCTTGCCTCCTCCACTTGCTTCTCGTCATGATGACATCACTGACAACAGCATTATATTTCAATATCTTGCAAAAGCTCAATTGTAAAGTCTTTTTCTCATTTGCAATTGGGATGGTGAATGAAAAACAGTCCCTCAAAAGTTGTTGTGGCGAGGCTGACAGCTGGGAAACTTTATCGTTTTCTCCACGGAGGAGGGGCCAGGAGGCGGGACGAGGAGACAAGCACAAGTGGAGGAGGCAAGGTCACATATTGGGATGCACTCTTTATCACAAGACCAAAGAGGCGAGGCAACTCAATTGCAGAGAGAGGCAGACAAAGGAATTTAAGTTCACATTTTTTTCGGGGTCAAAAAGGTGTTTGAACAGAGGGACAAATGTAGACCAGCATGGAACAAAAATGAGGATGTCCATTAACAGCTTGGTTCTCAACGCTCAGTAATTAGTAGTAAAAGGTCCAGAGACAAAAAAAATCCAATGTACAGATGATCCAATAAGTTCATAGAATATTCAATATCCACTTAGAAGGTTCTGCACAACTCAAGTTCCCTGAGTCCTGAGGAAGGTCAGTAGCCCGAAAGCTTGGCTTATTAAAAAGAACACAAAGAGGATTTAAGTGTTGTTGAAGTATACCGTCTTGGTCTCACTTCTTGCATGTTCAAAATCCGAGTCAAAGGAATCAAAAACTCCAAAAGCCAAATTAATCTATTTATTTTCTAAAATTACCAAATAACAAAATGACCACCACTGGTAATATCCAGAATACCAGCAATGGCCCATACACAGTAAACACTACAGCTTTCCAGAACTGCAGAGTCTACTACATAAAAATGACAATGACAACGAAAGCATTACGGAACGTTCCGGAGATCCTAACCTTCTCTCGCCCTGACCGATAACAAAAATTAGGACCTGCTGAATATCCCTATCTGTGGGTATTTATGGTTTGTGGGTGTATGGGTGTGGTTATGTGTAAGCAATTATGTGATTTGTTAGTTAACCCAGAATATGCCTAATCTGTGTCGATTGTAAGCTGCTGTCATCATCTCCAGGTGGGCCTTGATTTCATCACTCTAGGTCTTCATGACCTCATCTGTGGACTTCCTGAGTTCTGTGACTTTGATTAAACAATACACATACAACAGCACATTCTTTTGACATATTTGAGGGTCCTTGGTTCTGAAAAGATTGAAATCCAATGTTAGTCGTTTCACATTGTCACCTACTCCTGGCCTCCTAAAAAGGATTAAGTCAAATAGTTTCGTTTCTGAGTGACAACACTGTATCCTGTGTCCTAGAAAGAATGATACTTCAAGGAGTTAGTATGGACTTCAGACTTATTCAGAAAATAAGCAATCAGTTAATCAAACATCACATGACAGGCTTTCAGCTTTTCTCACAACAATGTTTGACGACATCTGTAGGCTCTCCTAACAAGAATGGGCAATTACTCAACATCCTCATTTCATGATTGTCACATGGGGCCATCACTCAATGGTTTGAGAGTGCCCACCAACAGAGGAACAAGATACATTCATTTTAATGTTTTTAATCATAACCAAATATTGTAGAATTTCCTGCAAACACAAATGAATACCTGAACAATTTGTTGTAAGCCAATGCATTAAATTTCAGGACCTCAGAATCTAGCCTATTTTCCAACAGTCCCTTTCGTGAGGTCATAATTAATATGACCTCATCAAATTTGTTAGACCTCAGTGTTAGACTCTGTAACCAACATGACCACATATCTTTCCTTGGTCAACTTCCCTTGTCCATTTCTGCAACCATAGTTGCTCGCCTCAGAAACCTAGTGCAAAGAGAATACCACATCATCTGCTCATCACCCAATTTGTCATTACACCAAGACATTATATTTAATGTAGAAACCACAGTGAGTTCCATTGCCGAAGGCTGTGGAAAAATGTAAAGGGTTAGAAATACAAACAAATGAAAAAATATATAAAAGACAAATTAAATAATTAATAATAATAATACTTTTTTTAAAAAAAATCCTCCACTGCCGATCCTCCTGCTATAACAACCTAAAATTGAAATTTCTCCATTCAATACCACCAATTTCCGCAACATTTGGGACCCCCTTTTCCACTACCAGTTCCTTGAGGTGTTGTTATATGGCAGTTTCTTATTGTCACGTTGAATGGTGCCGTCTCCTGTAGGATCCCGTTTCATTATAAAGCATCATCAAATACCACAATGTAAAAGGAAACATGTTAACGTTAGTAGGGTTAGTATTAGTGGTGTTAGTGATAGTAGTGCCCCGCATGCATTAAGCTGCAGGCTTATGCCTTTCCCCATTCTTTGCGCTTCCGCAGGCTTGTTTCAATGTAACCCTGTGCGCCTTTCCCTCAAGGTGAATATTGTGTGTAATTCGCTCAACGCGGTTCGGTCTACTGCGCTCAATTGGAAGGAGCCAATTTGCATTCCTCGTCTCCTGTCTCGTTGGTTCCTCTTCCATCTGCAACCTGTGTGGAGAAATCTGACACCAAAGTAGTTAATTAATCGTAATATGGTTTATATTGCAACGTGCAAAATCTTCATGTTCGAACCTAGCGTTGGTCCAGGGCTTACTGTTTGCCTAGTTTCTTACTGACCTCAGCACCATGGGTCAGAGCGTTGACCCAGCTCATAATTGTATGTAGCCTATACCAACCTTACCAATTTGCTCTTTGGCGTTTGGTCCAAATCCTTATGGGTTCCACAATCCACCAATGTGTCCAAGTTTGTTGCAACTGTTTTTTTTGTTTTTTTGTTTTGTTTTTCCAAACCACAGACCTTCTGCCAGTGATTTTACCAGCCCGGAGACAACGGTCTCCCATTCATGTCCTCTACCAACCATCAGTTTTTTGGCCGCACGGCCCCCAACCAGTCCATCAGTTTTTTCCAAATGGCCACTCGCATCAACGTCTTTTCTGAAGACGCCCTTTCGTGCTCTCTCCAAATCCTTTCCATATCGCACGTTCTCTGTGGAAAAAAAATCCTTGATTTCCGATGTCCTTGTGAGAAGCTTGCACTGCTGCCAAACGTTCTTTGTTACCTTTTCCATAGTGAACCCCTGTAAAACCATGGCCTTGTTTCCTCATTGCCGCATAAACCGCTTTCAATCTTTACCAACCTCCAACACTCAACAATGTGTTTTTCAAACACCCTTTGTTATCTGTCGTTATTTCCTTAATGTAGGCTATGTATGTGATGTGTGGTGTACTGCAGTCTTTTCTCAAATCTCGTCTGTCTTAAGTCGAGTCCAGTGTCACGGTCGCACATGCCTATGCCTATCTCCCCCTTTCTTCTGAAATAACATGCCGTGTTGTTTCAGAAAAAAACACTACAATTGTGTAACCAGGTACACCGTCTAGCTTTTCGGGCAGTTACTGTCTGAACAGTAATTGTAAAAAAATAATAATAATAATTTAAAAAATACTCAAAATATCCACAGGCCTAAGGAGTAGGCGTAGGTGTGACAAACAGAACAGACGAGAAAAAAAAAAATCAGTCAAATCAATGTACAGAGAGTATTGGGAAGGCCATCGTGTTTTTAGCTAATCATGTTTGTTCAGTCAGTATTGTAGGCTACTCTTATACAAACTTTTGCGTGGTGTTGGGTAGACAATGTGTAGCTTATAATGCAATGTGTATAATTCAACCCCAGCAGCCACCCCTTCTTGCCCAATGTAGATGTAGGGTAAACAGTCCCACTGATTCCCAATAACTGTCTTAAACACGCCTGTGCGTATGTTTTCATCTTAATCAATGTTACCTGGTAGGGGTCCGATAAAAGGGATATGGGTGTATAAATGGCACCCAAGGGCGTCACTTCTGGTGTGAGTTAAGCAGTAGTGTTACCGAACAAACTTGACATAGTCTTTCAATTTCTCATAGGCCAGAAGGGGTCCCCCAACCCTTCTCCTATGTGAGCTCTAGGTCCCAATCCCCTTTGCGTATTGTCCATGGGATAGGCTTGCTCCGGCTCCAGTGTGCGCTTGGTGTGCTTGTGCTTGTTTTTTCTCTGGTTTCAGCTTTGAAGTAGGTGCAGTGCCCTCCGTGTTGTGTAGGCATTCCACTGGCAGTCTCTCACTCAGTGCCCGGTCCCACTATAAGCAAAACACCCCCCATACATGACCCTACCTTGGGCATTGCTACTCCCTGTTCCCCGTCCTCTGAATCCCACCACGTTGTCCCTAACCCCTTAATGAAATTGGACCAACTTCAGGCTTGGATGCATGCTGCTGGTTTCGGGAACAAGAATGTGTGACTGCTGTGTTGTAACATGAGTTGTATCAATAGTGTTTCGATTCCGTCGCTCTTTTGGACTCCGCTAATTGCAACTTAACTAGTTGTGCATGTGCTGTATCAGTGCTTAGTTTCTCTTCCTCGCGTTTTGCACTATACTGTTTCATGTGGTGCTTGAGATGGCGTTCCCAGTATTCGGTAGTACTTAGGGCAAATTTGGATCATTTAACATCGTTTCTCGTACCGGCTTTGGGATTGCTTCTAGAATGGCCATTCTGAACATAGCAGTTTGCAGCTTGTCAGAGCTTGGATGGTTTCCGGCTATGTCTGTCCAAAATTCCTTACTTTTTGTCAAAAAATCTGTTACGTTTTGTCCTTCTCGTAAAGTAAATGACAAATTTGCTATTGCTCCATCGGGCACTGGGTAACGTTTACGCATTGCAGTGCCTATGTCAGTTGCGTATAACGCAAATGGGCATGAATCTGGCAAAAGGCTCGTTCTTGCTTCTGTTTCCACTATCTGTAATTCCCACGTGCTTGTTTGTTTACATAACAGTGCGCGCCAATCACCAATCGTTATATTGTGTGACAATGTAGCTTTCGTCAATTTGGACAACCACGGTGCACCCCCTTCGGCGGGTGAAGGCATTTTTTCCAGGATCGAATTCATGTCAGTAAAACTAAAAGGCTTATATTCATCCACTCCGTTCTTTTTCACCAACGGATACATTCCAACTGTCTTGGTTGGGCCTTTACGTGCCATGGTTTCGCGCAAGTCATATCTCTGGGGGGTAGAGTGCAATGTCAATGTGCCTGTCAGAGTTGCCTCACTCGCCTGTGTCCCCTGTGTCTGTGTACCGTCCCTACGTATCTCGCGTCCGTTTTCCTGGTCATGTTGCGTCAAGTCAAGTCGCTCCCTGTCCTGTATTTCTCTTCTGTCTGACTATCTCCTTGCATTCTCACTCATTTGCTTTTCCAATTCAATCAGTCTCTCCTCATTTGCCTCTTGTATGCGCTTTTGCACCCACACTAAATCGGAATTACATATGCCCACGGCTTCTGCATTTCCTACACTTTCTTCCTCCGTAATGTCTGAATGTATTGATCCATTACAACTCTGCACGATTGTGCGCTTCAGTTCGTGAATGCTTTCATTAACAAAACGTTCCAAGTTTTTCATCCGCCTATCTACTTCAGTTGCCATATTATGCTGTTGAGAAGATACTACTTCTGCTGTGATTAGCCCACTGGTGACTTGAAATTGCGGCAGCTGATTCGGCGGGGGCAGTGGGGGTGGGGCAGAGGGGGGGCAAGCTTATAGGCCTATTCTTTCTACGCTCGTTCTTTCTCTGTGACAATTCCATCGCTGCGCATGTTATTGACATATTATGCAAATATTTGTTGCGCACTTCTAGTACATGCTTCTTAGTTTTCCATTGACCCTTTCCTAACAGGGATGGCTTCTTATTCATATGTAAGTACAAATTCAGTCTAGCATTTGCGGCAGCCTTTTCTAGGTGCGGCAATAAAAGACTTCTCTCATCATTACAGGGTACCATTTCTTCCGATTTTAACTCACGCCAAAGTTGGACATACACATTCTTAATTTCCGCTCGTTCTTTCTCCAGTGCATGACTAAGCAACTCTCTCAATATCTCCTCCCACTGTTCAGAAACAGTTTCCACCTCATTTTATTCTTCTCTCGTAAATCCGACTCCAAATTCAATACATTTCCTCCGTACATCCTGCCTTTAGCAGAATGACCACTCATTTCGTACTCGCTAGTACTTCACTCACTTGTCAATCACTCGCGCAAACACGCTCTCACATACACACGGGTACCCGGTCCACACACTAAGGTTCACAGCTCAGTCCTGATACCAATAATTACCAGAGTGAAACCTAACCAAAAGAAAACAAATCAAAACAATACAATAGGCCTAATAGGCCTATTCGTTGAATTCCAAGCTCAACAGCGCGCAGATCTCCCTGATGCGTATCAGTAACGACTTTGGGAGGTCCCAGACTCTCCAGAGGTCCCAGACCTCTCCGATCCAGACCTCACTTAGGGCCTACTTCCTGATGAACCCCAGGTTCTCCTCCAGTTGAGATTACTCGACCCCTTCTGTTTTTACCGGATTGAGGACGCCTCGATGACCGCTATTACCAAATTTACGCTTCAGATATTTAATCTTCAACGGGGAAACACCGAACTGCCCTCTGACTTCCGATAAAAGCCCCTCACTCTCAACTCGACCAAATTCACAACTGACGACCATCTGGACCGCAAAAAGTTCCGTTCACATTCAACCGTTCTTTCAGGGCAGATATTTCAACAACCTTCTGTCTAACCTCCAAGGTTCTTGTCTAGTTGAGATTCGCAGATCCCAGATCTCTTCGATTTTTAACAGATGGGGAAACCTTGATGTCCGCAATTACTTGTTACATAGTTAGATGGGCTATTTCGAACCCAATCCTCCCACGGGGAAGCACCAAGCTCCTCTATTACCGTACACCTGATAAAGCCCTCATTCCCAACTTAGACTATGTGCAAACCACAAAATGTAATAAAGACAATAACCAACAAACAAATAGGCCTAATGTCAAAAAAGAGGAAAAAGGAGAGTGCTGCGTTGGGTCAATTGTTTGTCAAAGAATCAGGTGCTCTTCAGAAAGGACAAGATAACTTCATTAATTGGCTTGTGACTATCTCCAAAGTGTGAAGGTCCAAAAAAAAAGGTTCCTTGTTGAAAGTGGTAGTCAGAAGAATGATCCGAGGCACACTGATCTTAGTGAAAAAAGTTAAAAATCCTTTATTTTAATGGATAACGCCTACGCGTTTCGACTACAATCAGTCTTCATCAGGGCAAACTTTGTTGCTTCTTGCAAAGATGTTTTTAAAATGGATTCCATGTCATGTGACACAGAGACACAGCCAATCAAAATCAGTGCAGTGTGACATACATTTTAACATAAAAATCCCATCACCAGTGCATTTGCAAAGTAAACAATAGACAAGGACAAACAATAACAAAAAAAAAGTCTTCAAGGGCCAAGTTAAGTTCTTAGTTAAAAACAGGGGCCTAGATGCAGACATCTATAGGTGCATAGGCAGAGGTAAATTCAGAAGACTGACATTTTCACTGGCCATATAAGGCAGTCTACAACACAACATAATTAAAAAATACGATGGGGTACTTCATAAAAAAGGAGAAAAGTCTATTTCTTCATTTAGACCAGGGTAGGATGTGGCCCTCAATGTATGGATCCAAAATGTTTCTCTCTGTAAGAGCCGTTTCAGTCTGTCACCCCCTCTGGTGCTTTTTGGAATCGTTTCAATGACCATGGCTTTTAGAGTCATGTGGTTCGTATGACCAGCATTTTTGTAGTGTTGAGCCATTGGGTAGTTGGGGTTCACTGTTTTGATGGCATTCTTATGTTCAGCCAGTCTTTGCCGAAGTTTTCGTTTGGTGCGGCCCACATAAAAACATCCACATTCCAATCTATAAACCACAAATGTTGAATTGCAATTTGCAAATTCACGACAATAGAAGAGTCTCTGTGTAAAAACATCCACAAACTTGTCCTCCCTCTTAATATTGTCACAGTGATTACAGGCACCACATCTGTAAGTGCCTTTTGGCTTAGGGAAGTGCAGCTTGGGTTTGTCAGCTGGTAAGTGGCTTTTGACCAAACTGTCTTTGAGTGTTGGGGCCCTTCGAAAGGAGACAGTTGGAGGTGCTGAAAACAATGAGGAAAGCGTGTCATCGCTCAATAATATGTCCCAGTTTCGTGTGATTGCATTTTTTACTTTGTAGGCCATGTTGCTGTATTGTGTAGAAAAAAATATTCTTGTGTGTTGTGGCTTCATTCGTGTTCTCTTAGACATCAATTGTTTTCTGTTTAGAGTTGTTGTTTTAGTCAAGGCAGTCTCCAAAACTTTATTTTCATAGCCTCTTTGTTTGAATCTGTGAAACATATCATCGGCCTGGTGCTCAAATTCCCCGTCATCATCACAGATCCTTCTCAGTCTTTGAAACTGCCCGTATGGGATGTTAGTGATCAAACTTTTGGGATGGAAACTATCAGCCCTCAAAATGGTGTTCCTGTCAGTGCTTTTTCTGTAGATTGTAGTATGAAGTATACCCTCTGTGTCAATGCTGATTGTCAAATCAAGAAAGTTAATTTTTGTGGCACTGTATTCCAGGCTGAGTCTGATGTTGGGGTTTGTGGAGTTTAGGTACTGGTGGAATGCAACAAGTTCATCTTCAGGCCCAGAAAAGAGAAAACAAAGGTCGTCAATGTATCTCCCATAGTATTTTATTCGATGTTTGAAGGGATTTGTATGGCTGTATATATACCTCTCTTCCCACAGACCCAAATACAGTCCAGCATAATTGGGTGCATAGGCCGCGCCCATTGCAGTGCCTTTGATTTGCCGGTAAAGCTTGTCCTGGAAGAGAAAGATGTTATTTCTTAAAGTCCAGTTTGTTAGGTCCACTAAGAAATCTGTAGGCGGGGAGTTAGTGTTTGGCCTTTGTTGAAGAAAGTATCGTAGGGCTTCTAAGCCCTCCTCATGTGCAATGTTGGTATACAGAGCCTCAACATCCATGGTTACCAAAAAAGCATTGTCCACTTTTCTAATTTCCTCCAGTTTTTTCAATACATCGGTAGTGTCCTGAAGGTATGCCTTAAGAGAGCTGGTTAAAGGCTTAATGAAGAAGTCAATATACTTAGACACTGGTTCAGTAATGCTATCAATGCCACTTATGATAGGCCTGCCTGGTGGTGTGTTGAGACACTTGTGTATCTTAGGCAACAAATAAAATGTGGCAAGTCGAGGCTCCTTCGGGAGAAGGAAATTCAGTTCATTGGTGGTTATCCAGTTACTTTTCAAAGCATCATCTAACATATTCTTCAGTTCATTAGTAATTGAGGTGATGGGATTGGATTGAAGGGGGGCATAATAGTGTTGGTCACTGAGCTGTCTGAGGGCTTCATGAATATACTGCTCCTTACCCCAAACAACGGTCGCTCCTCCTTTGTCAGCAACTCGGATAACAAGATCTTCATTATTTCTCAGCCACTGGATTGCCCGCTTCTCTCCTGCAGTAAGGTTAGAGTGAGTTGTTGTCACAGTGCTCTGAAAAAGTTTTTCAACATCATGGTCCACTTTTTTCATGTATGCATTTATGCAGGCGTTATTGCTGAAGGGAAAAAAGGTGGACTTTGGTCTAAAGGGGCTGTGTGGCTCCCTAGCTCCATCACCAGGATGCACAGGTCCATCAGCTGTGACTTGTCTGTTGTGATACCAAGCCTTCAGATGCAGGTTGCGAAAAAACTTGTACAGGTCAACTTTTGTCTGGAAATAACTAGCCTGGAATGTTGGGGCATATGAGAGGCCTTTAGACAGCACATTCAAGCAATCAGGTGAAAGTGGTGTACCTGAAATGTTTATCACCGTCTCCTGGGTGTTTGATTCCGGTGCATTCCTTTCCATCCCTGTGGCCGCAGGTAATCCAGGTCTTGGTTTTCTCCTTGGCCTCCCCCGTCTCGTTTTCCTTTTCTTTTGGAGTGTGATGTTCGAGTTGGGCCTGTGTCTGTTCCATTCCCCAAAAAAGACGAAGTTCCAGATGCGGTTTCCTCATCTTCACTAGCTGTGGTGCTGCTCGGGAGGCTGAATGACACAGAGCGCTTCTGCCTGGTGCGCTGTGGGAAACGGGTGGTCGGATTTGGCCAGGAGTAGACTGTTCCTCCCTCATAGTCCTGTTGATCTCGCCTTATTTTTTCCAGTTTAGACTGGGCCAGGGTTTTGGAGAGTTTATCTATATCCTCTTGAATTTTCCTCTCCATTGCTTCTGCCTGCTCTCTATAATCTGGGGTTATTTGTGTAAGCTTTTGTTTTGCTTCTTCAATCTGTGTATTTAACTCTTCTCTCTGCATCTTTGCCTCTTCAATGAGCAGTAACATTAAGTCCAGAGAACATTTGTTTAATATTTTCTCCCACTTCTGTTTAAAGTCAGGTTTATCTTTTCCAAAAGATGGAAACTTGGAAATCCTCAGGCCTCTTGGGATAATTTCCCTTCGCCAATTGTCGGAAAGATAGATAGCATGAAGTTCTAATTTTTTGTCCTTCTCCAAAAGTTTTCTTAAAGTCTGGTAGGAGGATCTGGGATCAGTAGTTTGTGACTCTACCATAGTGTAACCACCAGGGGGCGCTACTGAGCGCAAAACACCTCTTGACCTAACTGCCTTAATGCAGGCTGTTCGTGTAAAGGAACAATTGGGGCTGATGTAATCAAAAATACAAATTTTATTGACAACACATAAGAATCAATACATACAATAAATAGTGGCCACTAGGGCATGCAGCAATAACTTGAAGACAGACAGTGGTTAAGTGGACACCAAACAGGTGTAGTTCATGCAATAGTCACACAGGTGATCACTTCAAACATAGAAAATAATAAAAGGGTAGGCCTACACACATTGATCACACACACTGTATATTGCACACAATATTCACGGCACCCAGTTTAGTAAGTAATTGCAAACACTATTGACAGTTTGTACACTACACACGTGTTGCACTGCAAACCCACACTATCCTCAAAGAAATATATTGCACATTGCCCTAGATGGTTAAATAGACAAACACAGACAACATGTACACAAAGTGCACACTCACTCATACACACACACGCACGCGCACACACACACTCAAGCAAGAGACGAAAGACGGGTGTAACACTGCGCTGGGCCACGTCGTGGCTCACCGATTGGCTGTCGGCCCAAAAGTAGCCTACTGCGCAGTAACTCCAATTAAAACCCGTACTGAGGGGAGTGTCCCACCAAACTCAAAAGAAAATACAAATAAAATAAACTAAGGAAAAACAGTGGCTGTGGCTCCTAAAATGATCCTCCTCAGGACTGGAGAGAGACGCGCGCTCACCGGCCGCCTGTCAATCAGTGACTGGGCTGCGTTCTTGGGATTGAGACCGTTGATGTTGATTAAACTTCCCAATGAAGTTGTTACAATGCAGCGCAGGAGGGGTTAACGCGAGCGCCCGTGCTTCTGTAGGAAGGATTAAATGCGCGTGTCGGCAGCTCAGTGCAGTATATCAGCTGCGATCCAGACACTTCCCGTGTTACTCAGGGTTCACCCAGCAAACTCCCAAAAGACAACGTAGGCACCTTGCATGCGGCTTAATGATCGATAAGCCCCAAATTGGTTTTCGCACTACCGACACAAACTTCCAACTTGACGGGCCGCACAGCAAACAAACAACCTCCTGGCTCCCTGCACCACCAACAAAGCAATCTTTGGCAAGCTCCCGCCACCATTTGAAATGACATGCCACCTGTGCCACCTAATTACGCTCGGCACGCAATTGGCTTGCGTCGCCACCCGAAGTGGCACCTCCTACACAGCACTACGCTCTGCCCGCTACAATAGTAAAAAGGGAGTCTTGCAAAATAATGTTATTTCCTTGTTCATTTGTAAAGAAAAAAGTGCTTGCTTGTGTCATCTTCAGTAAAAATCTTCAGTAAAAAAGCCCAATAGTACGTTCCAGGGTTAGGCCTAATGATGCTTTCGCTGTCGCCGTCAAATAGGGTGACATCAGCTAAAGTGGGCCGTCAGCCAAAGTGGGCCGCCTATGGAAATGAGAGCCAATGTCTAAAAAGGATATTAAATTGTTGCCATGACTGTGCTTGACAAGTAACACTTAATTTGATTGGTTTTTGGTTGTTATTGTGGGAGGGGCAGTAATTCAAATGTTGTTTGTGCAAGGAAACTGCATGGTAAGTAGGTTGGCATGTCAAATCTGGCTGAATATTATAAGGATCATATAGTTATTTTAAAACATGCCTACAGATTAAAAAAATGCTCATGTTATCAGTATTGGTTGTATAAATCAGATCAAATAGTGGTAGTCTGATATATTAACTTAATTTAAGAAAAAAAGGGTTTATTTTGGTGGCCCAAATGATTTTAACCCCCTATGGTAAAGTGGGCCACGCGTCTTCAGCTAAAGTGGGCCGCCATTATAACCAATGGGTGTTTGCTGTTGTTTGGAGATAGCTAGCTGGAGATAGCTATGTTTGTGTACACTTTCGAAGAAAAGATGAGGCAAGATGGCAGGTGAAAAGAAATTAATATATAGGGTGACTTCAGGTAATTTGAGCCACTTTTTGGTAAATCGCTTGGGAAAATAACAAAATACCATCTATGCACTTTTAATGTGTATATATAATTAATAACTACTATATTTCATCATTTTGTGTTGGAATTATATTATAAAACATAATTATTTAGGCCCCACAAGTCTTGAAACCCAGGATGTGGCAACTTTTTTGGAAGGAGCCGCTTCAGATAATTTGAGCCACCTTATCTGGTAATTTGAGCCGGTTACATAAAAAAGGGAAAAAGTCAATAATTCATCATTCCTTTTCATACTAAATCACAATTCTGTACAGCCACATGTCTCTGGACAGTGTTCATCCTATTTTTTCACTTTTTCTGTCTCCTCACTTTTCATCTGCATTCATTTCTTTTCACCTGTCATCTTCCTTAATTTTTCCTCCAAAAGTACACAAACATGAGCTAGCTACCGCTAAACAGCAGCAAACAGCAGCAAACTCCCATTGATTATAATGGTGGCTCAAATTAGCTGAACGTGGTGGCTCAAATTACCTTAACCCACTGTGCTAACAGTTGAAACACCATAAACATACTTTTTTCCAAAAAGGGTAATACTATGCCACACTAACAAACATCAATATAGTGCATACCATCCACACAGAAAACATACTTTGTTTTTTATCTGTATATCTACTGGTATATGTAAGTTATAATACTTATAATAATTTGGCTAACTTTAGCGTGCCATGCTAAATTCCATGCAACTTTCTGGTGCAGCCTTCATTGGAATAAGTATCCCGCCCACCATATCAATCAAAACTCAATAAAATCCCCTGTTACATGTAATGAACTGTTGTGGCAACAGATTCCCATACTTTGTAGTCATTGGGTCTCATTTCCAGAGGGGCTAGAACCCCAAAACCTTAAATGGCTCATTTTAGCTGATGGCTCAAATTACCTGAAGTCACCCTATGAAAAGATAGGAGACAGAAAAAGTGAAAAAATGGGATGAGCATTGTCCAGAGACATGTGGCTGTACAGCATTGTGTTTTAGCTTCGAAAGTAATGATGAATTATTGACTTTTTCCCTTTTTTATTTAACCGGCCCACTTAACCTGATAAGGTGGCCCACTTTGGCTGAAGCTGCCCATTCAAAAAAAGTTGTCACAACGAAAGTTTAAAGACTTATAGGGCCTAAATAATTATGTTTTATAGTATTATTCCAACACAAAAAGATGGAATATAGTAGCTATTAATTATATATGTACATTTAAAATGCACAGATGTTATTTTGTTATTTTCCCAAGCGATCTACCAAAAAGCGGCCCAATTTAGCTGATGTCACCCAAGGAATGCAACAGAGTAACAACACACAATTTGGAATAGCCAATCGCAGAATTTGATTTTAACTGGTTTCTGCTTACCTGGTTGGCCACGATTTTCGTTGTTGTCACCCGACTGCGATATCCTCCAGGAAAAGAAAAAAATGTAAATCCAAATTGTGAAAAGTAAAAATGTGCTTCAAAAGAAAAATATATCCTATATTTAATTCCTTATGATCGAATCACGTCGGCCGTTACCAAATTGTTGAAGTGTACCGTCTTGGTCTCACTTCTTGCATGTTCAAAATCCGAGTCAAAGGAATCAAAAACTCCAAAAGCCAAATTAATCTATTTATTTTCTAAAATTACCAAATAACAAAATGACCACCACTGGTAATATCCAGAATACCAGCAATGGCCCATACACAGTAAACACTAGGCTACAGCTTTCCAGAACAGAGTCTACTACATAAAAATGACAATGACAACGAAAGCATTACGGAACGTTCCGGACATCCTAACCTTCTCTCGCCCTGACCGATAACAAAAATTAGGACCTGCTGAATATCCCTATCTGTGGGTATTTATGGTTTGTGGGTGTATGGGTGTGGTTATGTGTAAGCAATTACGTGATTTGTTAGTTAACCCAGAATATGCCTAATCTGTGTCGATTGTAAGCTGCTGTCATCATCTCCAGGTGGGCCTTGATTTCATCACTTCATGACCTCATCTGTGGACTTCCTGAGTTCTGTGACTTTGATTAAACAATACACATACAACAGCACATTCTTTTGACATATTTGAGGGTCCTTGGTTCTGAAAAGATTGAAATCCAATGTTAGTCGTTTCACATTGTCACCTACTCCTGGCCTCCTAAAAAGGATTAAGTCAATAGTTTCGCTTCTGAGTGACAACACTGTATCCTGTGTCCTAGAAAGAATGATTCTTCAAGGAGTTAGTATGGACTTCAGACTTATTCAGAAAATAAGCAATCAGTTAATCAAACATCACATGACAGGCTTTCAGCTTGTCTCACAACAATGTTTGATGACATCTGTAGGCTCTCCTAACAAGAATGGGCAATTACTCAACATCCTCATTTCATGATTGTCACATGGGGCCATCACTCAATGGTTTGAGAGTGCCCACCAACAGAGGAACAAGATACATTCATTTTAATGTTTTTAATCATAACCAAATATTGTAGAATTTCCTGCAAACACAAATGAATACCTGAACAATTTGTTGTAAGCCAATGCATTAAATTTCAGGACCTCAGAATCTAGCCTATTTTCCAACAGTATGCAGACATTTTTCTTTCTATATTACAGTTTTTGTTTATGTTTCGTACCTTTTAATTGGGAGTGCGGTGTGATCCGGTTGATTAGCCCTGTTTTAAACAGAAGCACAGAAATTCCTCGGTGCCACTATAGAATATTTGTATTTTAAAATGTCAACCAATCAATGTATCAATAGCATTTTTATAGCACATTATCATACACAACTGCCATTCAATGTGCTTGAAAATGTTATAGAAAGTAAGAGTATAGATAATTAAATCTAACCAAAAGGTAAGATGGAAATATTTTTTTATTATTTTGAATTTCTTTTTAAAACATACCACCATTGAGTGCAGCTCTGATTTGAACAGGAAGCTGGTTCCAACATTTGGGAGCATATTGGCTAAATGCCATTTCACCCTGTTTGGATATTACCTTGGCACAACCAGTAGAGGAGACTCTGTAGACCTAAGGCATCTAGAATATCGCCCATATATATTTAGGCTCTAGGCCAGGAGTGCTCAACTGGCGGACCCAGGTCCGGATGCGGACCCAAACGCAGTGTCATCCGGACCAAGACAAAATCCATCTGTATTTAATATGTATAAATTATACATGAGATTTCGCTGCCATGCGATCTATAGGTGTATTTCTGCGAAGCCAGTCTTATGACAAATAAAAGTATCATCACTGTGACAACTCAGTGAGTGAGCAAGAGGCCAGTGGGGCCAGCGAGTGAGGCTATTTTCGGCATCGGTCCGTAGCGACTTTTTTGGACCCTGGAAACATACGAAATTTAGCGAGTGGACCTTTTCAGTTTCTAGTTGAGCACCCCTGCTCTAGGCCTTTGAGTGACATATGGATAATCAGAAGCGTTTTAAACTCAATTGTACATCTCACTGGGATATCACGTCTCCGCGATTGCCTGGTGTTTGGGGTTGTTCATTGTTACATTACATTACATTGCATTTGGCATACGCTTTATAATCAAAGCCACTTGTAATCAAGGACATAATCATCATCATCATCAACATAACTAGCAGAAACAAAGTGCACAGGAAATATACAGAACAACAAGTGCAGATGTAAAGAAGGGTTGTTTTTTTCTTCTTCAGTAAAGTAGAGTACACACACACACATACACATTATGTCTAGAGTCTGGCCTGGGACTAGGGCAGCTCAAGCATTAGTTTAGTAGTAGATAGTCTTTACTTGCTTCTTGACAGCTGAAAGAGGTGTGCTTAGTTCCTGCACTTGAGTTCTCATCTTGCTCTCTGCCTGCCTGCTCTTTTTGTTCTCCTCCACAGTGGGCCTGTTTCTGGTGGGTCTGGAGCGTCTGTACGTAGCTAAATCTCTCACCACAGGTGGTGCATCGGTGAGGTTTCTCTCCGGTGTGAACACGCAGGTGCGTCTTGAGGATGTCAGGGCGACAGAAGCCCTTCCCACAAACTGGGCAGAGATGAGACCTCACCCTCGTGTGCGTCAACTTGTGCAGTTTGAGGCTTTGAGCCCTGGGGAAAGTCAGTCCACAGTCTGGGCAGAGGAACGGCTTTTCACCCGAGTGCATCACGAGGTGATTTTTCAGCCTGTATACACTCGGGAACGCCTTAGGACACTGAGTGCACTGATATGGCTTCTCGCCCGTGTGCTTGCGCATGTGTACCGTTAGGTGCGGAGACGTGGTAAACCCCTGCCCACACTCAGAACACATGAAGGGTCTAATGCCGGTGTGGGCTTTTTCATGATTTCGCAGGCTACTGAGGCTGAAATACCTTTTGTCACACAGTTTACAAGAAAAGGCCTTTTCGGCCGTGTGCATATTCTGCAGATGAACTTTCAGGCCACTAGTATTGATGAACATTTTCCCGCATTCCTGACACTGATGAGTCCTCTCTCTTACAATGCCTTTCTCCTTGTTATCATGCACCCACAGAATGTGGGTCTTCAGTTGATTTTTCTCCTTGAAGGCTCTTCCACAAATTGTGCAAGGATATGGTTTTTCCTTGGTATGTATCCTTTCGTGAGCGCGGACGGACGCTGGTCTTGTAAACCGCTTCCCACACGTGCCACATTCATGAACTCTGGGTTTTCTGGATGTCCTCTTTCTGCGTTGTGCTTGCGCTTCTTCGTGCTTCACTTTGTGCTTTGGTTGTCCGGCAGCTGACCGTGGCCTTTTCTGTGTCCTCTGACCTGGGAAAGAGGACAGACTTGTTAATTTATGAATATTTGCTCATTTCAATGGCACAGCAGACAATATTTTAACATTGTGTTTTGAAAATATACAGTATGTGTCAAGTGAAATCGGTTTTATTGTCAATTTCTTTACATACAAAGAATTGAAATGACGTTTCTTACTTTCCCATGCAGACATAGAAATGGACATGGACTTAAGGTGTGGACATAGTCATAGACAATTATACATAGACATTACACATATTATTACACCTAGAGTAGCTAATACAATACCCTCACGGCTGTATTGTCAGTTTCTTCATGTGCAGGTCAGTGCCAAAAAAGGGTTTGCACAATGAGAAATAATAACATGCTTCAATACATTATTCTACTAACTTCCATCCAGTTTGCTAAAATGTATATTTGTATTTCTGTGTGTTCAATTCCATATGAAATAGCTATTAAAACATTTTTTTTACAAAGTGAATGTTTAGGTGCCCCTGAATATATCAAATGGTACAACAACAACAACCTGTAAAACTAGAGAGTGCAGACCTCCGCCAAGGAAGCTGGACTTGACTTTGACTGTGTCGCACCCTTTTTTAAAGTCTTCCTGCCCTCTTTTTGTGGAGTAAGAAACTGGAATGTCAAAATTCACCCTGTCCCACAATTCAATATGCGGTCACTAGGGACGTCTAGATTTCAATGGTGAAGAATCTTGAAAAAAATCCTGGGCCCGGATTGTGATCGGATCATCACCACCAAAATTGTATCACTTGTTCCTTTGGTCATTTTGTACAACTCCACAAAATGTCATCCAAATCCGGAGTAATTGCGAAAAAAAAATGGTACAAAGGGAAAATTGAAAATTGCTAAGCAAATACAGTGTATGCTATGGAGGAGTTTTGCCTACAGAATAAGACTTGAATTCTGTGTGGAAAAATAGATCAAATAGATTGTTTGCATTGCGGCGACTAACTTAACCATTGTTTGTCAGTTCTGTAGTTCTGTATAGCGCTTTTCTAGGCACTCAAATATGCTTTACAGAACACAAAACATAAAACAAAACAGATATAGACAAACAGAGGCTCAGCAGGAGTAGATGAAAGTACAACCAATTTATTAAACTTACTTTTCTGTTATAAGCTCAACAGATGTGGTTAGTCTATGCACAACTTTGAAATAACTTCAAAGTTCAAAATGTTACTTTTAAAAGGGGTGTACTCAGTATTGGCATGCACTGTATGTACTTATTTTAAAATGACAGAAATGACAACTTAGTGAGTGTGGCAGCACGTACATACATCCAATGACCGGAAAGTGCAACGCAATCGGAAGATTAAAACTCGGGAGAAAAAAAATCACAGCTCACAGCTCTCACTTTACGCACATGTGATGCCTAAAATATTTTCACTACACAACAACCTGCGTCCTATTCCAAGAACAAGGTTAAGTGATGAACCTGGCTTATGTTAACCTAAATGAAGTGGTAAACCTGATTATAGATAGTCCACAGGTGTCATAGCTAAGAAAATGTGGACTCCAGATGATTTACCACAACCTCAAGGGTTAAGGGCCGTACACACACAACGCTGCTATTTGCTAGCTTCTCGCTTGCTCGCCTACTTGCCTCTCTTTCATGGAACGTTCGCTGAAAGTTCCCGCAGCTTTAACTGCCAATGAACAGGCAAGAAGTACCGAACTCTGCCTTCCAATTGGTTACTCGCTTACTAGCCTCGCTCGAAGATAAAATATTTTTAACTCGGGATCCGCCCACATCGCATCGCTTGTACAGTACTCGCCTACTCGCCTGCTAGTCTCGCTGGAACACATTGACATTCTATTGAGTTCATTCGCTGAGCGAGTAACTAGCAGCAACGTTTGTGTACGGCCCTTTACATAGCCTGGTCAACTATTTAGCCAGGTACTTGGAATACTCCCCTGGAGAGCAGAGGTAGACAAACACAGATTTTTTTCAGTACTTACGGTCAGCAGTGTGATCATCATCATTGATGTCATCAGCTTCATTAGGGATGTAATCATTATCGTCATTGAGGTCATCATCGCCATCATCACCATCATCATCATCATCATCATCATCATCATGCTCCACTGGCGGCAACAAAAACACCCCGTCTGGGTTGAGTTTGGGTCCCCAGTCCTCCAGTCTAACGGAGGACCTCAACGAAAGCCTTCTCCATGCTGATGTTGCGTCGCTGTGGAGGGACCCTGAGAGGGCAGCGTGCTGCTTCTCTGAGGAAGGAGAACGGTGCTGACTGACCTATGAAGTGAAAGTAAAGAATGTGCAGTTACTTTTCAGTATTTTATTTTATTCTGCTATTTTCTGTCTTGCTCTTACTTTTTGGTGAATAAAAGACAAATGTACAGTGTCTTGAAATAAGCCTCCATGACATACGGTGTCACATTGGTCTGTTGGTATGGGTTGGTTCTGACCAGGGGTACAGGATTTGGCTGGTTAGCTTTGCCGATTAGCAAGTCTGCATTTTCACAAATTCGTGCATTTCCCACATCCACTTCGCTCATGATGATTGGTGGGTGGGCGAGTTTTACAGGTCTGTGGTTGGGCTCCTTATAATTCCTCCATGCATCCAATGCCCGTCTTCCATATAGCTTTCTGATCAACCGTAAGTCAGTCAATAACGTGGCACGTAATTGGCTGAGCAAACTGTTGGCGGAAATGAACTCCGTGAAATGCGCACGACCAATCATCATGAGCGAAGTGGATGTCGGAAATGCATCAATTTGTGAAAAAATCGTTCAATTTTGGCTGAATTCACTAGCCTAGCATTTCCCATTGAAATGACTGGAGGCGGGATTTATTCACTCTCTCCAGTTCTTATACTACCTCCATGGTTCTGACAGACTGGCATCATAAAAAGGCGTGTTGGTCCAATGCCCTTAGTTGTGGAGGGCACCACGGTTTTGAGACATGACCAGGCACTTGCAAGGCAAATTGTTTTCCCACGGCTTAACACAAAAATGCTGAGCTGTGCCTTGACCAAAGCCATCCCTAAACCTAACCTGTCAGTAAAGCAACATTTCTGCAGCTTAACGTTTGCCAACAACAGAGAAACAAGTTGGGATCAAGCTGAAATTCTGCCCAGACCAAAACCATCCCCTAAACCCTACCTGTGTTGAGCACAACATGCAAAAACACGGTGCACACAGGCAAAGACGATAAGAATTGTTGTTGAATTTATACACATTGTCGTAATGCCATGTTGGTTCTGATGATCATTTAATTCAGTATTTCTCAACATGGGTCCCGGGGCACCCTGGGGTGCTGCAGGCCCCGCTCAGGGGTGACGCGGAAACATGCCTGATAAATAAATTATGGAATATAATATTTGTCTACATTGATAAGTTAATGTTAGTCAGTGGAATCTTTCATCTGCGATTTACGCACAATAAAGTAAATATAGGTCGCCCCAGTCAGCTGCAACTTCGAACGTAGGTCGTGTGACGTCTCCAAATGTGTTACTTTTCTAAGCTTGTGTGGTATTGGATGCAATGTCATATTACTGCTAGTTGGTTTGGGGTGCCTTGAAATTTTTCATGAATTGAAAGGGTGCCTCGCCTAAAAAAGTTTGAGAAACACTGATTTAATTTATCTTGAAATAAGCCTCTGTGACATGGTCTGTTTGTATGGATTTTAACATGTAGGTTGGGGATGAAGAATGTATGCAGTCTTAAGCAAGTTATGGGGAATAGTATTTAACATCAAACATAGAACAGAACAAACATAATTTGACAAATGTCTCACCCTGACATCATGCACGAAACAGCACACATAGACAATAGTAACAGGTACCTCGGCTCTTTTGGACTGGACCTTTCGTGGTTTCTTGGCCTGCTGTTGCACTGCATCCTGGGACTTCCTGGAAAGTCAATGATGGACAACAACATAGGAATGATGACTGCCGACTTCACATCAGTCACATGTACATATAGAGTAGTGGTGTGCATTGGCACTGCCCTTACAACTCCATTTGATTACGATTCGTGAGGTAACAATTTGATTCAAATCGATTGTCCGATTCTACGATGCATTGCAATGCATTACATCTCTACTGAAAGCAACAACAACTTTTGCATCAGTTATGAGGCAATACAAGCAGTCTGAACAACATTTTATTAGCTGTTGTGTGTATCTTGCAGCTTTCAATGCTTTGAATTGCTTTAATGTAAAGTTAATTTTCTACGGCAATGCCCTTGGCAGTGTTTGAAACTTATGAATATGCTGAATATACTGCATTGATTATGGCATTTGCCGAATCGATTATTGAATTGCCTTGCCCCGCACTGCGATGCATTGCCAAATCGATTATTGAATTGCCTTGCCCCGCACTGCGATGCATTGCCGAATCGATTATTGTTGACACCGCTGATGTAGAGGAACCCAAAACTCCTACCTCCTCTCAACCTCCAGCTGCCTCTGCAGAGACAAGATCTCACCGCGTAACCCTCTGATAATCTGTTACACACAGACACAGACAAACACACACATGGTGCCAATGAGTAAAATAAAACAGAAATATAAAAGACCAAATAAAGTGATAAGTCCATGTGCCATGTGTCCACACATATTTGAAGAACCATATCTCAAGAGTATACTGATGCGTTATTGGAGATCTACAAGGTCATCAGCAGGGCTGATAGTATTCAGGCTCCATGCCTGATTTCAGGCTTGATAGAGTTTGCAAAAATAAAAACATTGATAATAATTAGCCATTAGGTTATTCTTTTCTCAGAAAGTGTTACAGGTTCAGGGTTTTCTTCTACTATCAGGCTTGAATATTGGTCATACACAGGCTATTAAATGTTTGAATAATGTGTCAAAATAGGCCTACGTTACGTTATGCTATCATTCATGTCTAATTACGCCACAACTTTTTAAATTAGTAGCAAGAAGCATCTTTGTTAGTGGTAGAATTACGTTTCAAGTAGCTTTGAGTTTGTAATAACTGATTTAGCTGGCTAGCTACTCCTAGGCCCCCGGTGTTCAGGCTGTCTATTGCCTTTTAAAACGGCGTTTGTTTGGCATTTAATCTCATGTAATACTTGACGAAAAAGAAACTGATGTTGTACCATCTAATTATGCCCCAACTTTTAGAAGTAGGCTACTAGTGGAATATTACATTTTAGATAGCCAGCTGGCTAGCTTTGTGATTCATTCTAGGGACTGGGCTCAACTGAATGAGTCAGTTCGCCCCCTGTTGTCACGGAGGTGAATTGACGTCATCGACGTCGTTGAATTCTCGGCGGGAAAAATTCACCACGCCCTTTCCTGCATTCGCACGCAGGACGACTATGAGGGAATACCCCCCGCTGACAGTACGGCTATGCTTTACCCCGAAGTCTCACAGTATGACTATGTATCACCCTTTAATAACGTTCCACGCCACTCTCTGCTAGTTGGCATCCATTACACTCTTCCCCCTAAACCTCATCCAGGTCACGGCACCAGACTGAGGTGTTACCGCACAGTTCCACGCCACACTCTGCTAGTTTGCTTCCGTTACATCTGCATTACCTGTTGGGCCTCTGAGAGCTTGTCGCCTTTCTCCTGCAGTCTCTTCTGCAGGTCTTCCACTTGCAGCCTCAGCAGCTGGGTGGCTGATGTGTGGTCACTCAACGTCTGGGAGGACTCTGCCTCTCTCTCCTGCACCTCCAACAGCAAAGCCTACAGCAGGACCACACATGACATTTTGATTTCAAAAGTTAGGGAGTGTGCCATGCCATGCGATCCCTTATGAGCTGCACAAGATGGTCAACATGACTAGTAAGTGTGCTGGGCTGCCACTAAATAGCATGGCCACGACTGTGGACACAACAGTGGCGAGTGCGACAAAGGCATAGGCTACCATCTGTGTCAAAAGTGAAAGTTAAAAAGAAAAAGAGAAACAGTTTCTTTCAAATGCAGATAAACTTATCTGAGTAACCAGTAGACCTGTTTACTTCTTACAATCAGCTGACTCTGCAATGGCTGGATCAAGGCACCCTGCCACCTTGCACAGGTGAGGCATAGGCCTACCTATGCAATTTCATGTGCAATGAAGGCCTACACTGTGGAGTGCTGTGTCACAATGACAATAGGAGCTGGAATTTCCCAGGTTTCTTTCATTAGGTGGTAAATGGTTGTAGCTAATGTAATGGCATGTGCTAATAAATTGACTTTTACATTGACACCTTTGATGGTGTATCACATCCCTTATATCAGGCATGTTGCCCTCTGCCCTCATTCCAAACAGAGAAAGATAATTTACAAAAAAGTAAGTTTGCAGCTTTGCATTTTGGATCCTCCTTTCATCTTTGTCCTATAGGGGGGTTCAGGAGACACTGTCTATGTGTGCATCATCAGACTAGCCTACTGTAATGGCACAAAACAATTTTCCGTGGCGTGGGCTACCTGTAGCCTAATGTCAATTAATCGACTGGTTCTCGGGTTTCAGTCATGCAATTGGTGATCGGCACAGCCAGTAAGTGCATATCAGCCGTCTTCTTTGTGAAATGACAACGTGTGAGTTTTTACTTTTTATGTAGGCCTAGGCTACAGGACTGTTAGGCAGACGCATGATAAAAAACACACACTCGTTCAAAAATACTTCCGATCGAGCCATGCATAGAAGATACTATCCGAGAGTTCAGTAGAATACACGGGTAGGTAGAGTAGGTCTGGTTGGTAGGTCTATGGGTAGGATATGATACAAGGCGAAACAGCTCTGAGCAGCGCTGATCCGTGATTTTGGTACTCTCGTAGATTAAGCATGGCACTTACCGCGTCCATGATGGTAGTTACTGATTTGCTTTTGTCCGGTTTGTCCAACGCTTTGGCTGTAATCGTGTGCGAAACAGAGAATTCACTTTACTATTTGTTGTCACTTATTCCTTCTCCAAGTTGCGTATTGTAGGCTACCCCAAAGAACAGCGACACCAAACGTACAGGAGTGCAAGCTGATCTAACGCATGATCCATATTAATAATAATAATAATAATAATAATAATAATAATAATAATAATAATAATAATAATAATAATAATTGTATTTGTATAGCACTGTGTCATACAAGGCATGTAACTCAAAGTGCTTAACAAATGAAAAAAAAAACATTTTAGAGATAGATTTAAAAGGAGAGGTAGGCTATAGAGGAGAGGCATCTCAACTCTAATAACTTGATATTAATGGTGAAACATACAATTTCAAAGGTGTTAAGATGAAAAACCCTAAACGTCATCTTTGCGACGCCATCCATACTTCCACCCAAACATTTGATGATTTTGGCACCACATAAGTTGACGGAGTCTTTCGTTCAGGCTGTGGGGTGGGATGTGGGCCCATAGAGGTAGAAAATAACACTAGAGAGGACGCCATCCCCCTTTTTACGGCAATCTGTAGCGGCTATTATCTGTAGGTAGATCAGAGAACTGGAAATTAACGGAGGACGAGGCTCACCTCGGTCAAAAATGACTTAATCATGTGAAAATGTCCACCAAGGACAATAGTTGAAGTGTGTTGCTGACTATATTAATAAAATATATTATTTGATTTTTAAATGTATTTTATCGACTCTAGTAGATATTCGATTTTAGTAGATATTTAGCCTGCCATTTCAAATCTGGTGTTTGATTAATGTGTTACTTCATATTCACACAGTTTTAGTTTCCCAGTGCTGGCTCAAATTGCTGTGTCCTCTCTAGTGTTATTTTCTACCTCTATGTGTGGGCCGCATGGGGCCCTGCTGACTGGGAAGTCAGCCTGGGCTGGGCCACACACAGTACAAATAATAATAATTTAAAAAATCCAGGCTTGTTCTACCAAATACTGATTTCTGAACTCTAAAGTTAACACATTACTTTTGTTGTTTTAGAGTGAATAACATCTTGTTTTCTCAATGGCCTAGTTAGAATAAACCACTAGGCCTATTTGCCAAACACAATACAAGTTCCAAGGCCTTCTCCAAAATCAGCCTTTCAGACAGACACAAGCATGTATGGATTTATGTAGGCTATTCATTTCATTTTGGTCTTTTCAAAATGTAATGAAACATAACACCGGTTTTAAGGTCCCTTCACTGGCTACCACTGTCTTACAGACTTGATTCTACAGCCCTATGCTTTTTTTCCCTTTTTTAAATAATTCATCAACAACCAAGGATCTGAGTCCTAGCCTACCTCACAGACATGCTACAGATGAAATGCCCACCCAGCCAGGCCCTTAGATCAGTGGTTCTTAACCTGGGGTGCGGGCACCCCCTGGGGGTGCGTCAGAGAATTCAGGGCGTGCGCTGAATTTTGTTTGTGTTGAGGTTGTGACCAAAATTCTGCTTCCAAACATTATAATTAGGCCAAATCAAGACCAAATTAAAACATGGTTTGGTCCCCATGTAAAGTCATTCAAGTATTGATTAATGTCTAAAGCTAGAATCATTCTAATTAATCACTCAAATCATTTTTTAGTGCGTATACACGTGTAGACGCTTGGGTTGGGGGTGCGCGGCTTGTCTTGGGCACTGGTTAGGGGTGCTTCAAGAAAAAAGGTTAAGAACCACTGCATGAGTGGGGACCCATATCTCGAGGGCCATTAATGGTTCACCTCACAAACCTAGAATAAATATTAAATGAACATAAAATCAACATAAAATAAAATTGAAAATAGGTCTGTGGTTCACCATCACAATGAAGAGAGGCCCGTAACTCAGTAGTGTAGTGTAGCAGTTCACCCAACTGGAGTCAGCCAATTACTGCCAAAGACTGCCACCTGCTGGTGTACACGCGGTAGGCCTATCTGCATGCATGAATGGTGTTTGAAATGACCACACGCTAATGAGCTCCTTATAATTAGACAATAAAAAGGGTTTTTTTTTTATTTATTTTTTTTAGGTCATTTTTTTAACATCAAACTTCAGTATTCATGTTCCAGTGCATCGATTCCATTGTCATCTCATTTCGTTATTCACTGTCATTTCACAGATATTATTACTTACAGATATTATTATTTACATTTCACAGGTAACACACACACTGAGCACAGCAACATGCACAGAGTATTAGTCCAGTTTTTAAAGGAGTATTGTCAGTAGGCCTATTTGCCCTTAAACCTGTTCTAAATGATTCTGTTTGCATGTGTGGAAGAGGGCTGTGGTACCACCAGAATACCTCCAAAATATAGACCCATTCACAATGATGCCAACGTGGACAAACACTCACTGGCAGAGTAAGGTAGGCTACTTAAACAAATCTATTATTAGCAAAAACATAAACTTGAAAAGGTAAATTAACAAAGTGACTCTTCGAACCCCCTCTCTCTCTCACACACACACACACACACACACACACACACACACACACACACACACACACACACACACACACACACACACACACACACACACACACACACACACACACACAATATGATTTATTTCCCCTTTAAGGGAGAATTAAGGCTGAATACAGAAAGCATGAACTTGTTAAGTAAATCAACAAAAAATTTGAACTAAGCCCTGAGGGTGTTGGCTACTCTCCAGAGACCAGACTAATCTTGTTTTAAAACTGAACATTTTAAGATAGAATTCAAAGAATAAAACTGGAGACAAGGAGAATATCAAAAGAAGACATATTAGATTATTAAAACAATAAAACTGCAGTCATTATCCCCCTAGAAAATATGGGACATACTTCATAGAAATTGTATAATTTCATAAAAATAGCACAAACATACACTTATAAGAGTACACTACATTACAATATTTGGGACTTCCAATCAGGTAGACGATTGAAACCAATGTGAGGTATACTGTAAGAGAAGGTGCAAGCTTTACGCAGAGTATGTTTGCACTCACAGTACAGTGAGTGTTGGCTTGTTAGAGACATTCTTCATCACTAAAACAATAAGAAGGGATCACACGTGTGCAACTGTGTACACAAAATGAAAAAAGAGACAAGAATGTAACAGTATGAACCTTTCCAACTAAATATCCATCCTAGCATCTTAGGAAAGTGGCACTTTTTTTTTTACAACGGTCTCACCCAACACGTGACACTCGGAGATGTTTGTACATAGCCTACATAGACACTATGTAGACAACGCACACACACACACACACACACACACACACACACACACACACACACACACACACACACACACACACACACACACACACACACACACACACACACACACACACACACACACACACACACAGGGGCGCAACTACAAATTTATGGGGGGGTATGCAAGAACTATTTTGGTGCCCCCTCCCAAAAAAAACCCCACTTAATAATTATTTGGCGCCATCCAACGCCCTCTCTTTGGCGCCCCCCTCTCTCTGGCGTCCCCCTACAACGCATACGTCACATATACTGTAGTTGCGCCCCTGCACACACACACACTGCTGGTTATATCATCCAGTGAAAAATGAAGATATATCTGCCCAGAGTTCATAACCCTACACTCCATCTGTTTGTTAAACTAACAGTGGCATTTATTTCTTGCTGATTTTGTTGTTGCAGGTAAAATCGTCTGTACGCCCTCTACAGGAACAGTGTAGTATTCACTGCATGACCTTACTTAATAACGTATGTCCATTTTGAACTATGGTAATTCTTAACCTCCCAAAACAAAGTTTGTGTTATTTTCACATTAAATAGCACCTTTAGAGGAAGAGAACAGCTGAAATACAGATTAATAGACTATCATGAGTATCAGCAAAAAATATATTGCCACTCTATCCACTGTACTGGTTACTAAGTAGCCACTCTAAACACATTAGGATTTCTTTGCCTGTTTTACACGACTACCAAAGCTCTGCAGGCTTTTTAATAGAAAAAAACCAAGTGTTTTTATGGGCAGGACCAGGCAAAGGATTTCTGGGCCGACCCTATTTGTTGAAATTGACTGTGTCATTCATTGATGATTGACTTCCCCTGCAAAGATGAAGAGGTATGAATTAAAATAAAAATGAATGAATAAACAAATATACAGTTCGTCAAAACTAATTTTAATTGTAAATGATAGTAGAAATGAATATAATACAATATGAATATAATACAATATTAATGACAGATCCTGTCAGTCCAGTCTAATCAACTTATCAACATAAAAAAAAGACGTCTCACCTCTTGTTGAAATTAACAGTGTCATGTAAGGGTTAACGTTCGGTGAGAAGGTCGCTACCGTGGAATAGCAGCACGACAGAGAGAATCTTTAGACCCCGACGCGGAGCGGAGGGGTCTTGTTCTCTCTGAAGTGCTGCTATTCCACAAAGCGACCGACTCGCCGAAAGTTAACCCGCTTATTATATGGATATACTTAAATGATTCACACATGGCGGGGACATTTCTTTAGGCCTATTTAATGTTAAGATTGTTGCTGCGCAAAACAAAACAGTGCCATTGTGGAACACCGCTAGGCAACAGCTAGGTAGCCAGGACAACAGGTGTTGTGTATCACAGCTGATTAGAGTCTTGTTGAAAAGTCGCTTTAGCAGTGAAAAGTCTTGTTGCCATTGACAGCGGTCTGTTATAGACCAACCCGTCCGTTATCGAAAAATAACAGACGTGCGAACGTTGGGGAGCCCCGTTGAAATGAATGGAGCATTCGACCGATGACGTCACAACCATATAATAATCATTGATAATTGACTATCCCTGGATAGATAATAAGAAAGACATAGAAAGATGGATTGGAAGTAAAATGAATTCATTAGTATTATTATTTTTTACAGATGTCAAAATGAATTGTGTACGGGGCAGTAAAATTCCGATCCAGCCAATGTATCTGGTCTCATCATGAGATCAGATCAATATGCAAAATATACTGTATGTTGTCTCACCTTCTCTTGTCGAAATTCACAGTGTCATTCATTGAGATTTGACTTTTTCTGGGGATAGAATATATATTTTTTAATTTACCCTGTAAAGAGAGTCACAAATCATTTTGTTCCATATGAAGTCCAATTTGATATTCCTATAGCTCACCTTCTTTTTGGCCTTGTCTGTATTTTCATTGCCCTGTGAAAAGAATATTTTGAATTTAAAAAATATGTAGGCTATAGAATGAGCAGAAAAACAACCTATTGTAAAAGTAGGGTAACCTATAGGAAGGTACGCACACAACGATGATGAACACACGCCATGGTTTAGCTCGAGATGTAATTGGGCATATAGTGGCTTTAAATTATATTCCTTTATGCTAATGTTTATCTGAAAAATCTGATGAGGTACTAGCAGAACAGGTAGTTTCACGAAAATATAACATGCAGCAACTCGACAGTAGTCAAACTCTGTGCTGTGATTTATCCCATTGGTTCTTAAAATGTTACTAAATGTCAGTCATGAACTGAAATCAATGTGTTGTGTAGGCTATATTTAACCCTTTATATGCCTAACTATAAGTATATTATGTTTGATATTTTAGTCAGTGATGTTAGTAAATAAATTAGTATGGTAGAGACAGCTGCCCTTGACACGTTCGTATAAAGGACAGATTTATGCATTTTGCTTGTGATGTCCACTATATGAAGATATAAGGATATATAAATGTCACACTTGCCCATAAACTGTTGCACCAATGGCTGCAACAGCTGCAATGGCTCCCACCACTATCCCCACGATTTCACCGATGTCAGTTCCTGTCCCCTTCCCCTCGTCCACAATGTCAAAGTCTGCGTCAGCTCCAAAGACTGCCTGAAGCTCTTCATTAACTTCCTGCTTCTTCTCTATCAGTTCACTATTTGGGAAGAAACACACACAGACACATACATGCAGATGCAGACGCAGACGCAGACGCACACACACACGCACAGCTCAACACAGCACACCAAAGTCATCATATGCAATCACACACGTTGTATCTTATTACAATGCAGGACAATCATTAATACTGTTATGCCTCCTACAAGTTCCACTACAGAACTCACTTCTTGACATCCTCAGATGGGACGACGGCTCCACCGGTTTCCATGGCGATGAAACTGACCATAGCATTGCCGCCACTGTCAGTCATGACACTGACTATTGTCACCTGCAGTCCCAGGGCCCGCTCAAGTGCTCTGGTGGACAGAAAGTGAAAGAGAGAGACAGACAGACAGACAGAGGGAGAGAGAGAGAGAGAGAGAGAGAGAGAGAGAGAGAGAGAGAGAGAGAGAGAGAGAGAGAGAGAGAGAGAGAGAGAGAGAATGTGAGAAAGTCAGTGTGAGAAAAAGAGTGTGTGTGTGTGTGTGAGAGAGAGAGAGAGAGAGAGAGAGAGAGAGAGAGAGAGAGAGAGAGAGAGAGAGAGAGAGAGAGAGAGAGAGATTCAGAGATAGTGATAGAGATACAGTACATAGAGTGTGTGAGGAAATGCAAGACCTGACAAATGCAAAAAAATTACAGGTTTTAAATTACTAAAACAGTACTCACTTTTGCATGTCCTGAACTTTGTCCAGCACGGTGTCAGAGGGCTTATTGATGGATATTTGCACAACATTGTCGGGGGCTTTGATGAACACCTTCAGGAAAAATAGGCAAAAACAATGCATTTAGTTCCCAAAATTATTTATTTTTTTGGATTGGTTTAAATCATTCAAAATACAATAATGATGTTTTAACTGATTTTGCTTCCATGTCAAATCGATAAGATTTCTTCAGGTAAATCCATATAGCTACATTATTTAGAACTTAAAATATAGTTAGGTATACAGCTTAATAGCCCAGTCAAACAATAGTAACATTAGTACTACTAGTACTACTCATCATGAGTTGTAGTCTTTTAAAAGACGGCGTATATGGCTTGTTTCCAATACGTTGCCTTCCTTCTCACCTCAACTGTTGCTGAGTCGAAGAGTCCATGCGGATCTGTTGCCTCCACCTTCAGGGTCACCTGAGTACCAGGACGAATATCTGACACTACATACACCTGACCACCAGATGGCTCTATAGCAAACATAGTGCTGGGCTCCGCCAGGGAGTACAGCAGTGCCTCAGTCTCCCCCACATCAGGGTCTGTGGCCTGGGGGATGACACATAGTGAAGGTGAGAGAACTCATGAAAAGTTTACGTGTAAGGAGAGCTACACTGCTGAATTACATACAGTAATATCAGAAATATTATTCTTGCAATCTTTTTCTTTCTTTCTTTCTTTCTTTCTTTCTTTCTTTCTTTCTTTCTTTCTTTCTTTCTTTCTGTCTGTCTGTCTGTCTGTCTGTCTGTCTGTCTGTCTTTCTTTCTTTCTTTCTTTCTTTCTTTCGTTCTATTGTTACACTGATGTGTCTGCTATTTTCTATCAAGATAATACACAATAGAGCAAAAAAGTTAGACTAACGTTAAAGAGGCAGGCCAAAATAATTAGAATGAATTCACTATGCAAACAGACCTTCACTTTCACAACAAGGTAGTTGAGTGGCACAGTGGACACAATGTTGCTTGTGTACAGAGGCTGATTGAACACTGGAGCCTCGTTTACATCCTCCACTTGAACCAGCAGCTACAAGATGGAGACAATCAACAAGGGAAACAGAGACTTAGTTACAGAATTCAACTTTAGACCGTTAGGCAGGCAGGCAGGCAGACAAACAGACAGACAGACAGACAGACACATACACACACACACACACACATACCCACACTAGTGGTGTCAACAATGATCGATTCGGCGATCCGAATCGATCCGGGGCATGGACGATCCAGATCCAGATCCGGCAAGTTCCAGAATCAATCCGGCAATTTTTTTAAGTTTCAATTACTTCCATGGATATTTCGGGAGCAAATGAATGTTAAATTAAATAAAAACACTTCAAAACATTGCAAGACTGATACAGACTGATACAGAAAACAGCCAATAAATTGTTGCTCAGTATCTGACTACTTGTATTTCCTCATCATGGCTGAACATTTTAGTCTAGAGGATATGTCGAAAAGATGTTCACTTCCGGAAGAAAGCACGAAAATTGGTATATAGGGGGTTTTGGGGATGCTGATTCCAATTAGAAGCGGCTCCACGCTCGCAAACGAAGGGATCTACTTCAAAAACACGAAATCCAAGATGGCCGCCATCGCAAAAAAACTGTATTTGTTTTGAGCCATAACTTTGGATCTGGTTGTTATATGAGCATGATCTTGGTGTCAAAATGTAGGTTTTGTGGCCCAATAATTTCATTTAAAGGCAATATAAGCCTCTAACTAAAGATATGACAGATATAGGGTGCAACAATTGCAGCAATCACATTGACGCATTTTTGTGAACTGTGCTGATTTAAGAAAGCGAGGCATGATGATTTATGTTAGGCTTGGTGTATCCTATTCTAAGGTACTAGGGATTTGTAAGTATGTATTCATGTTCCTGGACTCAAATACAGTGTTGCCAATTTGGCGACTTTGTCGCTAGATTTAGCGACTTTTGGACCTGGCGACAAAAAAAAAAAACATCTGGCGACTTTTTGGTGAAGCTGTCTACTTTGAAAAACTCTTCATTTAAGTGACAAAATTATTGTTTTTCAACATAACTGCAGCTCTGCGTAGCCGTGCACACATCTTTTCTAGAGATTTGCGCTGCATGCGTGATACTGTGACGTCATACGTAACGTCATCTGGCGACTTCTACCGACTTTTCAGAGAGCCAATAGCGACTTCTGCTGAATTTGTTTTGGCAACACTGTTCAAATAAGCCTTTAAATCTTGCATGTTTCAACACATTCAAACACAAAGCGTGTCCTGCATGTCCTGTGCGATATACCCCCGCAGGGAATAAAAGTACTGATCTGAATGTACGCATCATGGGATATCATTCAACTTGATTTGTTCAGCTATACACAAATATGGCTGCATAAAGCCTATGTGATATTTAGCACCCAACTTTTAACTTTGAGTTTATGAATTTAGGATCATGAGAATCAACTTTTTTTCAATCAAGCCATATTCTGTTCACTCATAAAATCACAAAAAAGTTATTTCTGGAAGAAAATAAATCAATAATAATAATAATAATAATAATAATAATAAGACTGCATTTCCGGAGAGACAATGCTATTAGTATGCTTGCGGCTTATGCGCACACACACACACACACACACACAGAGCTGTTGTATACACACACAGAAACACGAGGGAAAGAGATAGAGGTCTGAGTGTGTGTGTGTGTGTGTGTCTGTTTGTGTGTGTGTGTGTGTGTCTATCTGTCTGTGCGAGAGATAGAGAGAGAGAGAGAGACAGAGAGAGAGATAGAGGTGTGTGTGTGTGTGAGAGAGACAGAGAGGGAGAGGTGTGTGCGTGTGTGCATGTATGAATATGCTTCAGGTGCCTTTCAGCAATGGGTGGGTAGGGAGAGGTAAGGGTGGGATTCGAACCTGCAACCCTCTGACAGACCAACACCCTACCCAGTAGGCCACTGCCACTTAGAGTGGCCACAGCAGCATATTAGGCCACGGTTGCCCAGGTGACAGCAGAGGTCTAAAGTTCTACAAGGCTGCATGTGTGTGAGTGTGTGTGTGTGTGTGTGTGTGTGTGTGTGTGTGTGTGTGTGTGTGTGTGTGTGTGTGTGTGTGTGTGTCTCTTCACACAGTTTGTATTCAGAGCCAAGACCTCTCTGACAATGCCTTTACCTAGTTGATATATAGTTAAAAACCCCAGGACAGGTCACCTCTCAGTTTGTGACATCATCTTGACCATTCTACCATTCATTTCAATGAGGGGGAAAACAGAGAGAAAACTGAGGAAAAACAAGTCTGGTGAACAAATGAAAGGGGGTAGGCCAGCGAAAAATACACCACCCTGGGCCCTTTTCGAGCCGTTCGTTTTGGCACTCGAACCGTGTCTCTATCTCGAACGCTGCAACAATTCAAAGCCGCCATACTAATGAATGGCGATTCCCATAGGCCGAGGTGAATGGAAAAATGTAGAATAATAATAAACTCTTGATGAAAAATTAGTATGCTTTCCCGCGGGGGGCGCTCTAAAATAAACTGTTGGAGAACAATTAGTATGCTTGCTGGGGGCAAGCAGAGGCCTTTGGCAAGCATAAGCTTACTAAATAATACAATAGGACTATTTCATACATTGTAGACACAATCATATGCTGTTATGAGGACATCTCTGTCATCTGGGAACTGTCCATTTGTTACCAGCGTAGTTATCTGCATTTGCCAGAAATGCCTGCCAATCTGGTAACAAATGAACAGTTCCCAGATTTGGACTACACTACCAAAGATGCAGTTTCCAAAGATGTATTCCAACTAGAGGTGAAGTGCAGCTGTACTAGTACTTGTACAAATAGACCTGCCAGATCTCGGTGCAAGTGCATGGAGGCAGAGTTAAAGTGCACACATCTGTGCAAGTGCACATGCAATTTCTAAGACTGACCACTGACTGTTTTTGCATCTGTCATAGTTATTGTAGAGTGGATTATTAAGTGTTAGCCCTATGGTCTTCTGTTTGCTTTTTGAATGCAGGAAAAAAATGATGTTCCCCATAGTATTCATTATTATTATTATTATTATTATTAGTAGTAGTAGTAGTAGTAGTAGTAGTATTATTATTATTGATTTACTTTCTTACAGATATAAAGTTTTTAAGTTGTGAATAAAATGATGGACTGACTGAAAAAAAAGCTGGTACTCATAAATTCGTAAACTCAAAGATGCAAGTTGGGTGCTAAATATCACATAGGCTTTATGCAGCCATATTTGTGTATAGGTATCCGAAGTATCTGTGTGCTTCAGGGATATTCTGAACAAATCAAGTTAAGTGATAACCCAGGCTTTATTTACAATAACTTGTAACAATAAGTTATGTTTCATTGCAACTTTGAGGGCATTTCCACCTTTTATCTTAAAAAAGCCCGGATTTAGCTGTCCATTGGCTAAAAGTGTGTTTATTACATAGTGTGTCGTTAATCTGGTAACCAAATACTTAGCTCACCAGTTTCTCCTCTTCATGCTGAATCCATACATCTCATATGTTAAATTTGGTTTAACTAATCAAAAGTAATAACAGTTTATATATTTTAGAGCGCCCCCCGCAGGCCATTTTGTTATCTGTGTGTTTGACACTCAAACTCAAATTGTTCTATAGACCCTAAACTTTAACTTGGAAGTGAAAACAAAACTTTAACACCAATTTGAAATGACTGAGCCTAATATGACCCCACTAAAAGGATCTACAAGTATAAAAATATAGCTATCGCAATTGCGGCCATCTTCAATTTCTCAACTTTGAGGTGAATCCTTAATATTTTGAAGCTCAAATGGCTTACTCATGACTTCAGCGATAACCAAAACCTACAATTAGTCGTCAAGATCAACATTCCAGTGCATAAGCTTATTCATCCAAAGTTGTGTGGATAACTATAAATTTGGCCATCGGAGATGTCGGCCATCTTGGATTTCTCGATTTTCAGTGTGGTACCTAGGTTTTGCAAAGCTAAATGGCTCATACATTAATTCAGCAATCCCAAGAACCCACATTTAGTCGCAGGGGTCAGGATTATATGACATATGCAACCAAAGTAATGAAGAATTGTTAATTTGGCGGCCATCTTGGATTTGTCCATTTTGAGGGTGATCCCTTGATTTTTGAGCTTGGAGCCGCTTCTTATCGTAATCAGCATACCTGAAAACCTTTGTATACAAATTTTCATGCTTTCTTCCGGAAGTGAACATCTTTGCCAAAAATCCTGACATATCCTCTAGACTATTTGCTTTGCGTTCAGTAGAAATGTAATGCATTGCAATGCATTGTAGAATTGAATCGAATCGGATTGGATCTAATAGAATCGAATCGGATCGGATCTACTACCTCCCGAATCGTGATCGAATCGGATCGTGAGGGCAGTGCCGATCCGCACCACTAACCCACACACAGGTAGGCAGGCAGACAGACAGACAGACAGACAGACAGGCAGGCAGACAGACAGAGAGAAAAAAAGATATATTACCTGGACATCTGCGGTCTTGTGAGGATAAAGCTCATACGATGCCTTCAAATGGAAAAAAAGATGAGGTATTTGTACATTGTATGTTTTTTTCCTTTGATAAAGTGTGGAATTAAGATATGCTTTGTGTCTTACCCTTAGTACCAGCTGGACTTCGCTGGCTTTCTCTCGATCAAGTTCCGCTTTAACACCAATGGCAGCCGTGTTTTTGTCGATCACAAACGCTTCAGAGTACTCACTTGGAGTTACTTTACACAACACAATACATTCACTTAATTACAACACAATAGAAATACAATATCATGACTTAATATTCAAGCACATTGTATTGAAATGTCAAAAACATTCAAATGTCATACTGTACACTACATGAAACAGACTTGCATGCTGGTTTAAAAGGATTCTCAGGTGATATACTACATGTAGGCCTATGTATGCTTTAGTGTATTGTAAATGTTTCCATGCCTTTGAATGTATCAGTGTGCCATACCTGTATGTATGCTGTACAGAATTGTTTGCACAGTTGTGTTATCTCCATGAAAAGCGACAACTGGAGAAGGGTCCACCACTAGGTTTGGTACAACCTTTTCGATGAAATGCAACAAGAATAATATCCATACATGCATACAATTAACCAATACTACAAATACCGTAGTGACAGACTTATTACAGGACGTCAATATTGGTTTCTCAATTGGTTTGGTGTTTATTTATATATCAGAAAAATCTATCAGCTTTGAATTTCTCAACGCTTATTCTTAAAAACACCTGAAACTGTTTTGGTTAATCTACAGAAATGATACTGTGTAATTCTCATCTTCTTCATACATTACACATTATATGTCCATTAAAATGTAAACAAAAGTGTAAATAAATTCAGTGGCAATCCTACACTCATTTGCAACCCGGGAGAACACACTCTCTGTCTAGCTGGAAGACATAGGCGTAAAAAGACCCTCAACCTGACTAACCTCGTTTTCTGGAATAGAGGCATTGTAGCTGCTGTGTTGGAAATATGGACCAGGCTCCACCACCACAGTAATTCTAACGGTTGTGTTACTTGATAAATCCCCCGGATCCTGAAAGACATACCGTATTTAATGATATTAGTGTTTGAAAAAAGACAGACAGAAAGACAGGCAGACATACAGTATAAATAGATAGATAGAAGGTTGAACATGATTTTGCAAGAAAGAGGCTGCACCTTGCACACACTACTTTTTCCTTTTTATTGCATATATATTGTTCAATAAAAAAGGTGCGGCCTTTCTTGAAACATTGGGGCCAGCACCCTCGCAAATAAAATATAAAAGATTGAAGCCTGCTCCATCTTGAAAAAAGGTAAAAAAAAATGAGAAACAATACCTTCGCTACTATATTCAACTCATAAAGAGTGGTTGCAGACGAGTTCAGGCGCTTTTCCAGATAGATGTGGCCAATACCCGAAGATAACATGTAAAACGTGTCTGACGGTGGCTGTGGAACACATAAGGAAGCAGAGAGGTTCCATGAAACAAATGAGTCATTGGAAAAGAATATACAAAGTAGTATATGACATTCATTCATTTGTGTTCATGTATGGGAACCTTCCACTGTAGCTGACAATTATGCAAAGTAGAGTTGGTAAAATTAATCAAAAGCGATGTACCAGACTGCTTGTCAGTTCTTGTAAGCACTTGACTAAAATTGTTGCTACTGGGGATGGTACAAGTAACACTGAGTGCGTATACATGTAGTTCGGTATCTCTTCAAGACTTGGTCTGACCAAGAGCAGCATAGCAACATTTCTCAAATGGTATGGTGACCCGCATCCCTTGGTTTGTTGACGGTGGTTTGCTTCCCAATAAAGTGGGAGGAGTTCCTGATTTTTCGGTGGCTCAGAAACAGTATTTGTATTTCTCTTGGTCTGACTAGAAGCAATACTGAAGGTGTTGCGTCAATAGGAGGGCGCGGTCTGGCTACATCTGCACAGCACAGCTGACACTTTTATCCAAAGTGCCAAGGTATACACTAAAACCAGCAACATTACACCAACACGTATCGCTCTAAAACATAATAAAGCAACGTGTTCAGTCACATCACACCATCACTTTAACCCTATCCAGACTGGGGGGGGGGCTAAAAGTGCCCGCACCAACTTTGATGTTGTATAATTCCTGAACAACTTAAGCTATGACTACGAAACTTTGTGACTT
Source organism: Engraulis encrasicolus (assembly GCF_034702125.1). Taxonomy (NCBI): domain Eukaryota; kingdom Metazoa; phylum Chordata; class Actinopteri; order Clupeiformes; family Engraulidae; genus Engraulis; species Engraulis encrasicolus. The sequence continues at coordinate 24,879,629 of NC_085857.1, forward strand.
TTCCTAACATTTAGTTGGCTACAGTTAGGTACCGAAAGATTAGGTCTATCATTTTTGCCGTTGCCATGGCAACGGTTTTCTGACAGGCATGTCTGACCAAAAATCACTTTGCCATATCTATGACGCCATATTTTTTCATATTTTTTTGTTATTTCCATTAGCATCACACAACTTTGTGATCATTTAAGTGGTTTGAAGCATAAAATCATTAAAATTTAAGTGCATTACCTAAATTTGTTGGAAAATCCATTATGGCGATATTTTGGGCATATTAAGATAATGATGTCATAATGACGTCATAATACCAGATAATTACACAAAAATGATGTCATTCATAGATGTCCATATGTAGATCATCTCCCCCAAGTTTCGTAGTGATACTGTATTCCGTTCATGAGTTATGAGGGGGGGGTCAAAAGAGCCCCCCCCCAGGCCCAGGAATGCCAAAAAAGCCCAGTCTGAATAGGGTTAATAATACACAGAGACACATAGGCCTACAACATATGGGTCATTCCACGCCAAATCTCTGAATCATCCCGCACGACCATCTCAGAATTGGCAGAAAAAAATCAACGAGTCAGGGGGGTACCTGATTAAAACATTTTTAATGACAAAACTATGAGGAGTTGAGAGCTATAATTTTGCACTTTTCCTATTGGGACGTTTGTGAACCTCCTTGATTTTTTTCTGCCAATTCTGAGATGGTCGTGCGGGATGATTCGGAGATTTGGCGTGGAATGACCCATATGCTAATACAAAAAGCAGCACAAAAGGCCTACCTCTATGCTGTAGAACACAGTGTTGTAGTCGGGAGAGGCATCTTTGTCAACTGCATGCACTTGGGCGACTATTGTTAAAGATATGGCAAACTGTAGGTGACAGGAGAGAGAAGACGACTCTATTAATCACAACTCAACAAGCCATCAGTGGGTGCGGGAACCGGCTAGTAATATTCATATTTTAAACAGAATGATGGCAGAATTTGGTTTGCACACAAGTCCTGTTAACTCTTTATTCATTCCAAATGTGGCTGTGTATTTATTTAGGGAAGGCACCAAGGTTTTTTATTTATTTTTTTTATTTTTAAAGGCCTACCTCAGACACCTCAGCCAAGTAAAGATCTTTGTCAAATTCTGGAGCAAATTCATTGACGTCATTAACCGTGATGATGCGATCGTGTCGTATCTGAAAACATAAAATATTGTGAGAACACTTCATATCTGAAATAATAGTACAAAATAACCCAAAACAATGTATGGCATGATAATGTAATAGTAAACATATTAGGGTGTCTAGTTACATCACTTCCTTACTTACCGCACTGCCTGTGCATACGATGGAGTAAGACAAGGAGTCAGCCTTCAGAAGAAAGGAAAACAACAAAATATGTTAACTCGTCTGCAATTGTATCACAGCAATGCATTTGAAATAACAAATAAACAAACAGCAGCAGCACCAAAAACAACAACAACAACAACAACAATACTAATAATCATATTATAATAGTAGTAGTAGTAGTAAAGTTGTACAGTAGTAGGCTCGTAGCGGACAATTTTTGCTGCAGTACAATCAGAGATATTCTATAGAGATATGCCAACATAATAGGTTTCTATGGGCACCTAACATGACCAGGTTCCGGTCAGCCTAAAGGGGCGTGTCATAATGCTCCAACAATGAATAAAACAGTCCTTAGGTCTGCCTAGGTCTGCTTAAAGGGGGCCATAATAGAACCAGGAAACAATGGGCCAATGGAACCTCTCTCTCTCTACTCTCTCTGGTACAATGGCGCAGGAGAACAAGTGCTCCCGCAAGTGTCGGCAAGGGGGGAGGGGGGAACTTTCCTACTTTTTTGTTTTGTTTTTGTTTTAGCTTGTTTGGATTCATTAAAAAAAAAAAAAACTCCTAGGAACAAACAAGGCTACAAGGAGAACTTGTGTATTTCATAAAAGGTGCAGTGACACACAGTGAAATTAAATAAAATCCTTACAAGGAGCTCCTCCGCATCCAGCTGTTTTGTTGTCCTCACTGTTGCTGATGTGCTTCCTACAGAATAGCTGAGCTCCAGGAAGGACAGGCAGACCCCACATGATGGCGACTCAAGAGCCAGAACAGAGCCCACCGCAGTCACATCCAGGCTTATTCGCTCAACGTCACCTGTAACAAGAATATGGAAAAGACCACAATAATGGAGGCAAAACACTCTAAACAATGCTGTGAGTTTCAAAGACATTTTATTGAAACAATAACAGATAATCTTTGTGTGTGTGTGTGTGTGTGTGTGTGTGTGTGTGTGTGTGTGTGTGTGTGTGTGTGTGTGTGTGTGTGTGTGTGTGTGTGTGTGTGTGTGTGTGTGTGTGTGTGTGTGTTTGTGTGTGTGTGTGTGTGTGTGTGTGTGTGTGTGTGTGTGTTTATATTTACCTTCATAATTCTCATCTTGAGAAAGGGTTGTCAGGCTCGTCCCAGTGAGGCAGTCGATTTGAGTGACTGTTATGACAGTGACATGAAACATGAAACGGTATGTTATTATTAGTGGTGAGAGGACTTCTAAATATGCCACTGGTAGTGGATGTTAAACGTTGTAGCACATGCTATTGTATAGTAGTAAAAGTAAAATGTCACGTGCCTTTCATGACAGCACAAATGTAAACTGCTTGTCATAAATTTAGTTTAAAAAAATGCTATAAAATGTAGCCAGACTTTTATGTTAGCACTAACACAAAAATGCATTGGTCCTGCTACCGGATTGCAGGAGTTGATTGGCTTAGCTGTGGCCTACTCTTGGCACAGTTCATGCATGAAAGGAAAGCCACAAAATGTGTAGGTACACTCAATGGGTTTTCATTTGCATTGAGGTTGTACAGGAACAAGGCACTTGTACATGGGGGGTGGCCAAGAGGCCATGCACGGCATTCTCCTGTATTAAATTCAACCAGTGGTGTAGTCTACTTTTGTTGTTGTGGGTATATTTGAGCATTTTTTGAAGTGGGTATACTGTATATATTATTTTGTGCTATTAAAAATAATGGATCTATCAATTTTAAGTGGGTATACTGAAATCCCTGAAATTTAGAAGTGGATATACTCCGTATACCTGCGTTCTACGTAGACTACACCACTGAATTCAACTGAACATTTTACAAAGCTATACGATCAGAAATGATACAACATGGCTAGCGGTCACTATCATACGCATTTGAATCATCATGTTGATGTAGCAAATTGGAGTTTAGGGCATGCTATTATTCCTGTTGAACACCTTGCGAAAAGTGTCAAATAAAATGTAAAAAGCTTGGCATCATAAAGCGGTGCAACTATGCCCTTCCATGAATGGGCTTACATACCCATGGGGACCGAGATTAGGGTCCAACTCTCCTCCTGTCATGTTTTTCACTGTTTTATTAACAATAAAGTCCAAAAGGTCATACGTAAGAAAAAGGCCTAAGTGAATAAAGAAAGAAACCAGGGGCATGCTAACACAAAAATGTACCCGGTCCAAAACGTACTGGTTCTAAGCCCAGAGTACCCTGGCTAAAGAAAACCCTCTCATCTACAACCACCTACATAACCGCCTAGATGTAAACACTTCCAAAGAGGCTTCATGTACTGTAGGTCAAGTCCTTTTTGTTAGTAACTTGCATATTATTTGCATACAACACAGCTAACCCCAAAAAGCTTTACAACATAAAAATATAGCAACTAATCCATATAAAATCATACTGTATCAAGCAAAATACGTCTGATTAAATCAACAACACTCCAAAGGTTACTCAGTTCAAACTCCAGAGCAGAATCATTTGGCAAGCAATCCACTTTTGCTTGATTGATAATGCACTCACCTGCTGGAAGGTCCTGGCTCCGACTGCTGTGTATGATCCAGGGCCCCAGTAAAATTAGAGTCCAGAGGAAAGCAGCTGTACCCATCTCTACTGTTTGCATCCTTTCTTCACATGTTTAGCTGCTACAGCTGTTTAGCTGCTTCAATTCCTAACATTTACTAAAAAAAAACCTGGTGAAACATTCGAGTCAGACTCAACATTTTAGCCTAAACTTTACCCAACTGTTTCTCAGGTGGGCAGTGCGAATGGAATGACGACGTTCCCGGAAAGCAGCTTTGGAAAAATGTTATCACACTAGCTCAGACTAGGGCCCATAAAGTGACTGTAAAAGACCTGTGGGCTGGATGTTAAAAATTAACAGGGGCTACAGAGTCTGCCATTTTGTGTGCTAATATCATAGCAGGACATAAAACAATGTGATTAACTAAGGCACTGACTCCAAAATGGCCGACCAGTGCCACACTATACACATCATAGGCCTACACATACAGTATGCACAGGGCAGTCATGTGTGAGCGGTTAGGGCGTCAGACTTGCATCCCAGAGGTTGCCGGTTCGACTCCCGACCCGCCAGGTTGGTGGGGGGAGTAATCAACCAGTGCTCTCCCCCATCCTCCTCCATGACTGAGGTACCCTGAGCATGGTACCGTCCCACCGCACTGCTTCCCATGTAATGGGGCGCCACTGAGGGCTGCCCCCTTGCACGGGTGAGGCATAAATGCAATTTCATTGTGTGCAGTGTGCAGTGTTCACTTGTGTGCTGTGGAGTGCTGTGTCACAATGACAATGGGAGTTGGAGTTTCCCAATGGGCTTTCACTTTTTTCTTTCCTACTGTACTTTGGCTTTGGTGCTGACAGCCTCAGAGAGTGAGAGACTTCAGGACCCTTGGCACTTGAGCACGCAGCGACTAGCAGTGAGAGAGTTTGGCGTCCGATATGTTTGTTTGTTTTTATACTTTGTTTAAAGGGACACTGTGTGAGATTTTTAGTTGTTTATTTCCAGAATCCATGCTACCCATTCACTAATGTTACCTTTTTCATGAATATTTACCACCACCATGAAATTCTAAGTATTCATTATGACTGGAAAAATTGCACTTTTCATACATGAAAAGGGGGATCTTCTCCATGGTCCGCCATTTTGAATTTCAAGAAATAGCCATTTGTAGCTGCAAAAAATGACTGTACTTGGGCCATACTAGAAAATATTAGTTTATTACTTAGTAAAAGTCCATGTAAAGGTCAAAATTGGCAATAGGCGACACAGTTTCAATGAGCAGCATAGTTGCAGTGCCTTTTTTTTTTTTTTTACCATTTCCTGCACATTGTCCCTTTAAGTCCAAAGTGTCCCGACGTTTGTCTACAATTCGTCTTAAGTTTCTCCACGTCTTTTACCCTGAACTAAACTGAACTGAACTAAACTATGGAATTTGCTGATCTGACTAAGCATCACATTATTCGCAAAGCAAAGCCTCATCTGCCATTGTCACTTGACCAAGACCTTACCCCACATCATTTTAAATGTAATATCCACTATGACGCTATATCCACTAAGGCCACACCTAAATATTGAAAATGGTTTTATTGTGCTCTTAAGATATGACTAAAACATAAACATGATTTTTTAAATGTAACCGGTGGTTATCCTGAACCTTTATTCTGACGGGGTAACGACGCTCCCCTTTCCTTCCGGTGTGTAGCATATATCATTGCGGTGGTAACTAGCTAGCAAAGACGCTATGTTTTTGATGCTGCAGAGTGTAGCGTGGGTACACTGCTCTCTCTGTCCCTCCGTTTGTGGTTGAGCCATCGTACAGGAAAGGTAGGCGTCCTTCTCGGTTGGTTTATTGCTCTTTTTGGTGCATTGTAATGTACTTAGTTGTTGGTTACTGACACCATTTAACTTAATCGTAGCCCTGTCCATCGGCGGCTGGCGTGGGGTCGGCTGCTGTTCTGGGATGGTGTGCTGAGCTGGGCAAACTCAAGTGTCGCTGGTGGCGTGTCTCCACTTTGTGTCCTTTGTAGTTGACTGCTTGCGTGCCGCTTCGAGAGAACCAGAGGAGGAGTTGGTGCCTTCGACTACACTGATGCAGTGTCACTAGAGAAGGGGGGCATCACTGTTCTTTTCCCAAACTTTTTTTCTTGTTTTGTCCTATTGTGTAAGTGATTCATCCTGTGCAACCTTTTCACTTTGTAACGTCCGAGACGAAGGGGCTCGTGTAAGTTTTCACTCTGACATCCGAGACGAAGGGGCTCGTGTAAGTTTCTACTTAGTAACATCCAAGACGAAGGGGCTTGTGTAGCGTGATTCATGTATGACATTTAGTGTATTTCTTGGGCTAGTGCAATTATTATCAGTGCAATCCCTGGCAGCATTGCCAATGACCTTTGGAACAGTTTTTGGTTGCTGTAGTGGGAGACCAAACGTAGCATAATCTAACTAACAAGTGTGTGGCCAATTCAGACTTTGCCTACGGGCAGTTTTGTGTGTTTTTGTTTTATTTCTTTACTAACAGTGTTTGCAGTGCATTGTCTGCTGTTTGGTCCCTTTCTCATGCAATTGCATAATTTGCACATTATTGTCACTATTGGTAATTGCCTCTAATGCCACTTTTGTATTGCACTGGTTCAGAATTTATATGAAATACATGACTGAGCCTGAGAGGCAGATATTGGAAATACAGAAAAGATGAGAATCACTGAAAGAAAATAAAAAGAACTCTAAATTGTATGACAGTTGTATCTCTTGTTATTCACTAACCTGTTGCGGGGAAAGTCGAATCAAGTGTTTGATGGTTGGGTTCTCTCACCCTAACAAATGAGAGTGGCGTAGTCACTAAACATCACTAAAACATTAAAAATTTAAAAAAATATTACGGTAAAGAGATAACGCAAGCCACATAAAGTCAATATTTGCTCACGTAAAAGTATTATGCACTTTTCCTTCAACCAAAAATTGTTCTTTTTCAATGGACACCATATTCCTCACACTGTAAAAAATGCCCGTTGAAATTACGGCAAAAAACTGTCAAATTGCAACAGTCAGTGACCGTAAAATGTAAAACAGTTTGTCTCTGTACTAAATACGGCAAGCTACTATTAAGTCATAAAGCACTACATGACTTTATTTTTGACAGGTGTCATATGTAGAAAATACTGGACTGTTCTCTGTAAACGAAAAAATATTGGAAAATACCGTTAAGTGAAGATGAAGTAGTCAAGAAACGATACATAAGTTTATTTTTCACTGGTGTCTTATGTAGAAAATACTTAACTGTTCACTGAAAAGGAAATATTTGAAAATACTGTTAAGTGAAGATGAAGTAGTCAAGAAACGGTACATGCCTTTATTTTTCACTGGTGTCATATGTACACAGCAAATTTGTCAGAGTTAGATTGATCAGACTGGTTAGACTGGTGTTCAGCCAAAATCTAAACACCAAGAGTTACAGCAAGACTACAGTGTTATTTGACTCCTCTGGATCGGAGTTGTTGAGCTAAGAGAGCTAGAGAGTTAATGTTTAATTCCCCAGAGAGTTATGAAAACCATGCCTCCTCAAATGTCAAATGTTTTGGCAACATGAGCAGCCATTTTTGTTGAGTCCCCTATAAGTGAACCAAACTCAATCCTCTGTAAGTGAACCAAATTGTGAACCAACAGACAGAGAACTCTGTTCTGCTTTTCTTCACATTGTGTATTGTGTATATTACAAAAATTGGAGCCCTGAGGAAGGTCAGTAGACCGAAAGCTTGGCCTATTAAAAAGAACACAAGGGGATTTAAGTGTGCAGACATTTTTCTTTCAATTTTACACAGTTTTTGTTTATGTTTGGCACCTTTTAATCGAGAGTGCGGTGTGATCCGGCTAAACACTTCACATTGTGTATACTACAAAAAGTAGGTGCTCTTTCTGGTCGTGTTAGGCTTTTTGAGTCCTCTTTTTGTCCAATAGATCTCTTGTGATTGCACTTGTTCCAGGTGCAACTTGTCAAACCACTGATAGGCTGGTTGTAACAGGCAGAGTTTGATGTCAACATGCTATTTGATTAGTAGCCATCAATTAACTTAGATTACAACCCTCTGCATGTGTTCAAGTTCATCCTGCGCAAAATTTCCCTTATTGGACTTGGAGGCTTTGCCATCAGAGTTTTCGAGTGAGAGGCAAATTGACAAAGTAAACCTCTCTAAAACTCAGAATATCCTTATTTACATTCCTCCTACCCAACAGAAAGCAATGGAGGATATAATGAATTAAATATTAATTACTCCACAGAAAACAGATTGCCTGTCTGCTTGGCTCCAGGTGCCTCCACGTTGAAGATTTGACAACAGTGAAGCTGGCAACTGAATAAACTGTGCAACAGTTAAGGACATTTTGCAATAATTCACTGTAACTTATATATTTCTCCGGTAACAGCCTACAGTTTAGCCTCATTTAATGTGTAAAAATGTGTAAAATATACCTAAAGGCTAGCATAATTTGAAAAACTCTACCTGGGACAGTAATCCCTTGATTCAGTCTCTTAGAAGTATAGTCTATTTGAATCTGTCATTCTACTTCATCCAAATCAATCTGTCAATCAATTCCTGACCTCACCTGAGTGCTAAGGGCTGTCATGCAATGATTAACTTACTGCCTGCACCGGCAAAATGCCTCATCACTCGGGTCACATGGTTCACTTGAACATGTATTTAAACCGGGACTGTTGCATTGTACTGCTCACTGGTTGGCAGCTAGCTAGCTAGCCGACCGGCCTGCCCTCACCTGGCCTGACCTGGCCGGCCCGGCTAGCAGGTCACGTTGTAAGGGTGGCTGTATGGCTGGCTAACTAGCCTGTATGTTAGCGTGCTTGCCCGGCTAGCTGTGGCCTTCATTTTACTCAAGGTTATTTTCAGGCCTTTTTCAAAAAAGGAATGCATTTTCATAGCCTTCAGTGAGTAGAATCAGTCCAATCAGTTGTCTGATTGTATCTCTATAGGACTCACCTATTATGGGAATTCCACTTAAATGCAACACATATAAACTTGGAATCCTACGCCTGAGCAACACAATTGTGCTGCTGGTTTAGCAATAAATTCTGTGGAATGAATAGAGATTCACCTTAAAAACAAATGCTTTATACAGTAAATTGAACAGTCATACCGTCAAGGCATAAATAATTTCTGTTGTTTTAACAGCAATTGACTGTAAAATAGGCAAATGAATGCTGTGGAATGGTTAGTATTTCACTTAAAAAACAACATAGTTGCATTGTTAATTATACATCTGTATACCAAGAGCCTACATGAGTGTCACTGTTATTTAAACAGTAACTCCCCTTTATTGTAACATCTTGAAAATGTTGATTCTACAAGTGTTAATTTACCTTACCGTAAATCCATATACAAGATCTCTGTGTTTTATACGGTGAAAAAATGGCAACCACAGCTGCCAGTTTTTCACCGTAATTTTGACAAGAATTTTTTTACAGTGCACAAAGAAACAAGTTCCCAAAACAAAGTGTGATTTCAAAGCTCGACATATCCTCCTTAAAGTGAGTAGATCCTTGGATGGGGGTGTGAGATATTGCAGATTACAAAGGTCCTCTAGTCTAGAAAGGACAAAAATAAACTGCTGGTTTTGATTCAATGATGGAACTTGTTTTCTGCCCCTGCAATAAAGGCTAATTGGTGAACATATGTGTGAGGTATGGAGTGGTGATTGCCTATTAATATGGTAACCAGGCCTGGACTGGCAATTTGGCATACAAGTGCCTTTCCTGGGTCGAAGGTCCTCAGGCGCTGATGCTGTTGTTTTTTGTCTTAGACCAGACCGCTATTTAGAGGGGGCAATGCAAAAATGTTCAGGCTTTTTATTTGGCCACAATCTAGCTCCAATGGTTAAACAACAGTAAAATGCTTTTTATCACGCTGCCAGTGAGAGGTGTTTTGTAGTTTATTTTATACTGATGAATGGAACAATAAGCAATCACACATTGGGAAAAAATACTCGTATGCTTTATTAAACTACACACCTCCAAACCTAGCCCATAGAATGAATGACAGTCCTTAAGCGGACAAGAGCAAACCACTTTATAGAGTAGAGTATTGTTTAGTAATCTGGAGGGAAATTAAGGTGTCCAATAGTATACATACATAAATAGAGAAGAAGACACAAAGACATTAGCCGGGCTCCGCCCTACTGGTGACCCAACGCCTTTGGCTCAGCTACACACAGTGGGGCCAGGAGCTTGCTCAATCCCGCTACAGCGGGATCTCCACCCACTTTGTCTGGATCCAATCAACTAAGCATTTCCAACCGTCCTGGGTATAGGCGTATTCAAGGCAGTGATGTGGTTTAAGCAGAGACGATCTATTGGGCTAAGAAATGTTTTGTTTAAACTTCGGCACAGCCCTCAACCAGTAGCAAGTCGAGGGAGGCGGGTTAACCAGGCCATGGAAACACTAATCATTATAGTCCTGGTCAGACCAGAATCGCGGTACGTGATCTGAAGTCTATGAAAATCAGAAAACAAAGACATTACACACAACATTGCACATATATTCACCATACATATACTGTATATTCTCAAAGTCAGATCTCTCTCTCTCACTCACTCACACACACACACACACACACACACACACACACACACACACACACACACACACACACACACACACACACACACACACACACACACACACACACACACACATTCAAGCTACCTTGATAAGTTTCAATCAGGTTTCCGTGCCAACCACAGCACTGAAACAGCTCTTATTAAAGTTATGAATGACATAAGATTGAATTCTGATGCTGGCAAATCATCCGTCTTGGTGCTACTAGATTTAAGCACAGTTTTCGACACAGTTGATCATGCCATACTACTACATAGACTGGAACACTGGGTTGGCCTTACAGGCATAGTGATCAACTGGTTAAAATCGTACTTACAACAAAGAAGTATTTTTGTCGCCATTGGAGGACATACCTCATCACCGATGTCTCTGAATTGTGGGGTCCCCCAGGGCTCCATTCTGGGACCACTACTGTTCAATCTGTATATGTTGCCACTGGGACACATTATTGAGAATAACTCCATAAATTACCATAGCTATGCGGATGATACCCAGCTCTTCTTATCTATGTTCCCCAATGACTACACCCCCCTTGAATCACTCTATCATTGCATGGACCAAATTCACAAATGGATGTCTCACAATTTCCTGCAGCTGAACACAGATAAAACTGAAGTAATTATATTTGGGAAAAGAGAGGAGAGACAAAAGTTTGCTACTATCCTTGAAATGAAGGGACTGAAAGCAAGGGAAACAGTTAAAAATCTTGGGGTCCTCATTGATAGTGACCTAAACTTCAACAGTCACATGAAAGCTATTACTAAGTCTGCATTTTATCACATAAAAAAACGTCTCTAAATTTAGGGGCCTTATGTCTAAACATGATCTGGAGAAGCTAATACATGCCTTCATTTCTAGTAAGGTTGGTTACTGTAACAGTATTTTTACTGGCCTCCCCAATAAGACCATTAAACAGATTCAACTTGTACAAAATGCAGCACCAAGGGTTCTTACAAAAACAAGGAAGTTCGACCACATTACTCCAATTTTAAGATCGCTGCATTGGCTCCCAGTAAGCTACACAATTGATTTTAAGGCAAAGCTACTTGTGTTTAAATCATTAAATGGAATGGAACCCACATATCTACTGGATATGTTTCAGCTGTATGCACCAACCAGGTCACTAAGGTCAACTGAAAAGAATTTGCTGGTGATTCCAAAAGTCAAAACAAAGTGTGGAGAGGCAGCCTTTAGCTTCTATGATTCAATGCTTTGGAACCAGCTTCCAAATGACGTAAAAAATGCACCCACTATTGATAGCTTTAAATCTAGACTCAAGACAAAGCTGTTCTCATATGCTTTCCCCTAGCTTAAATTACACATCATTCTTTTATTATTATTATTATTATTATGTTTATTTAATTATTTTATTTTATTATTATTTTTACCTTATGTTTTATCTTAATGTTTTAAATGTTTTTTAACTCTAATTTATTTCCTTCTTTCTTCACTGTTTCTTTTCATTTCCATTTGTTAACTTTGTGAAGCAAATTGAGTTGCACCTGTGTATGACATGCGCTCTATAAATAAACTTGCCTTGCCTTCAAAAACTGGAAAAGTATCCAGTGTCCACTATGCATAGTCCAAGGAAGAAATCCAGGGTCAAGTATCAATTGAATAGCCGGGAATCCACAAGTTGCCCACTGTGTGTGGCCACCCCCTCTTAAACACTCAGCCCCCCCCCCCCCCACACACACACACAATGGTACTAGGACTGCTACTGTGTACTGTACGAAAAACAGTCAGTGCAATAAAACATTGTATGAGGACCGTCACATACAGTACAGTCAAATTAAACATGACTACCATAAGGAAACTGCCTTGCGGAATTATCTGAGCTGATTATGAGGGGCTCTTTTTCATAATGCTATAAAATCCATTTTTCTCCCCTGTGCAGAGCCTATGTAATAACCTTACTGTCACCAATGACCTGATAATGGTTGGCAGGTTGACCAGTGCCCTGTGTTCGACAGCTCTAGTCAAAGATACATCTGTGGGCCCACATAGGGTACAGTATATGCTGGATACTAGTTTACATGTTTACAAGATACCACTGTGGTGCCAAGGGGTTTAATTGTTTCCTGGTGAACCAGAAGCTATGTGTTGACGCCCAGGGGGCTGGGCTACACAAACCTTCTGGTGCACCTGTGATTCGCTCTCCTCCTCCGTTTACGAAATAAACGGGGCAGCTCGACGAATCAGGATCGTAGGGAGGGATTTCAGTGGGTATGACGTTTATCGAACGCAACACCCTCCCCCCAGGGTAGTTCGGCTGTGCCCGCCCCCTCCCTGAATCACAACAGTAATGGCGGCGTGCGAGGAGTTATCATGCGTCGGGATGGAAGCAGCAATTTCAGTGGTGTTATCCAAAATACCTCAAGTTGATTTTCTAAAGGACGTTGTTCTGTTTTGGTTCCCGACCTGGCGGCATTTACGTGACGACACGTCCTACGTCACAAAGCTTCAACGTGAGTGGTCGAAGTGTCATGTCATTCATATGAGGTTGCTCCAACCGCGTGCAAGCATCTTTTGACTAAACCCCGCCTGCGGAGACGCGTGAAAGGGCAGTGTGCCAGTAGCCTGTTACTTACAGGCTACTGGTTCACCAGGAAAGTTTAATTGCGCAATAAAGAAAGAATTCTTGAGTTCTTAAAAATAAACAAGTCAGACAGAGTCAGGGGTAAAGCTGGTTTTATTGCAATTATGATGAAAGTGAGATCCAAAGTTGAAGCACACAAAGCAATATTTGAAGAGTTCAGATGCAAAAACCACTAACTCCATTTCTGAAGACCTGCACTTCTATATTTTTAGAGAACCCAGTTGTTTGTTTGGTTTACATTCATGTACTTGATAATACATATAAATAGTTATATTACAGAAATAAAATAAAAAGATAGGCAATTTTGATAGCCTTGTAATAAATAAAAATGAATTAAGATTATTTTCTGAAAAGGCACTTAGGGGGTTTTGCATCTGAACTCTTCATTTGTATAGACCTGTACAACTCATTCAATATTTGCACTGTATACTCATTCTTAAAATTCACTGTGGTGCACTGGCATCACAATCCAACCAACAGCTGATAACAGAATTTTCACAGCAATAACCAAAAATATCACTTCTTCTGACAGACACAAGTCAAAACGGCTCTAACTATGGTCATTATACTATACACGGCATATAGTGCATGAGTGGAGTTTTAAGTGTAGCCTGCTATACTTGAGTTATTAGCATACCGTACATGACTGGAGGTAGTAGCCAAAACATGAGTGTAGACCAACTGCCTTCTCTCAGCCTGTTTGAGTTGGTATAAAGTATATGAATGGAGTTACTAGTATACTTGAGAGGATTGAGCTTTAAATATACAGATGTGGCGGTATATGGCCTAAACATGAGTGGCGACCAAATGCCCTCTCTCACTTCCCAATAGCAATGTATTTTGAGGCATGCACAATACAGATGGTAACCATTGTCTATCTAAGTGCATCTCATCAAACCTGGCAAAGCTTAATACAATATTTCAGAATAAAAAAAAAGACATTGCATGAATGAAGCAAAGTTTCCGAAAAGATTATATTAATGCATGTAGAACATATGTGCATTTGAATTGTTGTTGTAAGTATTGCTCCTCTAACACTTAATTGGGAGGAATATACGGTAATGTGCTGAATGAGATAGCATAATAAGTCATGGATGTGGCTGAAGAGAATGTATTGATAAGTCATCCATGTTACAATTTTGTCAATGAATGGGATACTACAAGCCCAGACAAAATTTACGGCAGTTCCTAGGGTTGGGTAAGTGAGCAGAGCCATTACCAGCAACTCATCAGCGGCCTCAATCAGGCAATACAGCGTTTTGAATGGCAGCACTGCACTAACATTATCTTATCTTTATCTTATCTTTATCTTATCTTATCTTATCTTATCTCATCACAGCTGATGAGTGTGTAGCTACATAATTTCAAAATACCAACCCTAGGGACTGTGGGGAGTGGCTCTGCATGATTTTTGGCTGGAAAATGTGAATAAATGTAGGCCTAACTATTTTGGCTTGTTAGGCTAGGATAGGACATCCTCACGTTCTTCTTTATGGCAGTTAGTATAATACATCCATGCTTGCATTAGCATAGGCTTCTGGTTCTGGATTGTATGCTGGATTGGACTGCTGAACTCCCCAGGGATATACCCTACGGAAGTCTGGCCACAGGTCTACAGAGTGTCCGGAGTGTCTTGTGCCTTGGTTCACAGTATGTGGTTGCTGTAATTCGGGATTGGTGTGCTCATCTTTCCTGTGAAGGGTCATTGTTATATAAAAAATGTCAGTTTCATAGTTAAGCACACTGAATGAATGAATCTAATGACCACTTGACATAACATAAGTATGCCTAGCTCACCTTGTCTGTGATTCTCTTCTCTTTGCTCTGCATATGAAATAAAAAAAAAACAGCATGACAAAAAGGAATCTAAAGACAAAGTCTATTGTCTATTTCCATAAATATATTAAGTGTAACCCATAAAGGTAAAACAATTTCAGTAATAGTCTTGTATATAGCATAGAATAGGCTATCTGAGATTATTGTATAACATATCTGTATCATGATTGGTGATTTACTTTAAATCCTAAACACCTCAAACACATACGGGGAAAAATGTTACATTAAACTCACATGAAAGCTATAGCCAAAACAGCCAAAGCAGCCAAAGCAGCTATTGGAATAACTGTGCCCAGCAGGATTGTGCTGATGTACGGCCCTCCGTTGTCAGACCCAGGTGGTTCGACCTCAAATTCCACATCAGGCCCAAACACAGTCTCTAAATCCTCCTGAATAGCAGGTGCATACTTATCAAGTCTCCTGCAGAAAATGTAAATGAATAATTATTGCCTTAAATAAATCTTGCTATCATAAAGAGACAAATAAAACACTTGCATCTTTGGTTATTGTGATAAAAGTGAGGATCAGACAGACATTTATGTTCTTTTTGTCTGCTCTGATCTGCGACTACAAATAGTTCTCTTTCAGTCGATTTTCTTTCGACATCTCTCTCTATGGGTTGCCCTCATCGTGAGACAACCACGGAAGCACCTTTGTAATCACCGCCAAAGGCGGAGCAAGGACCTGTTGCAGCAGTTTTTCCGGAGGGTATAAAAGTGGAGACACGCATGCAGCAGGTCATCTTTAACCTCTTCGCTTTGTGAGTGCACCGGAGTTTCATAGCGGCTTAAAGGATAGTTCCGGACGTAAAATGAAAGTTTCACCATCGATTTCCCATGCCCCAAAATGTATCTAATGATGAGCCATTCCGAGAAATGCCGCGCCGTTATGGAGTTAGCTTATTTTAAGCTTTTTGGCGAATAATGCAGCCAATGCATCACGGCGGGGCCAATTTGTACATATTATTTTCTGATGTTTCCCCGCTATAAACAACCTTAAAAACGCTACACACTTCATCACAAAGGTCTCGTCAATCAAACAGAGGCACAGAGAAGATCATCGGAGAACACAGTCTTTCACTGGCCAGTGTTTTCAGAGGTGTCTCACTGTTGCAACTCTCTAGTCTGAACCAGATTCAGGCTACTCCATCAGGTGGCTAGGTAGGCTAAACATAGTCCGCGGTTCTTATACCGGCTGCGGCCGTAAAATGAAAAGCTGGAACCCCGACCGTTTTCACCGACTGCCACTGTCTAAATCAGCCATATTACGGGAATGGCTAATAGCATCAGAAGTGGACGAAACTGACATACTGTAAAAACCCGGAGGGATCGCGACTACCGTGTGTGCAGGCAGCATTTCGAGGATGATGACTGCAAGAAGAGTGAGGGAGATGGAACACTAAGGCCAGGGGTGTCAAACTCATTTTGGTCCGTTGGCCGCATACAACCCCTGTGGACCTCAAGCGGGCCGCATTAGTAATATCATCACAAAAAAAAAAAAAACAGAGCAGAGGATTAGTTTTCTTTTTAAAAAAGCTTAAAATAAGCTAACTCCATAACGGTGCGGCATTTCCCGGAATGGCTCATCATTAGATACATTTTGGGGCATGGGAAATCAATGATGAAACTTTCATTTTACGCCGGAACTATCCTTTAACTGTCCACCTTATAGCATGTCTGGCTCGTTTTCCGACGCCAAAATACAAAATATTACATCTTTATCACCTTTCCCCAACTGTTGCTGTGTCAGAGGATAAGGTAAGCTTGAGTATCAAGCCACTCTCTGTCTTGTCATATCTGCCTTGAGTGGACTGGGGTTATTGTCAACCCAGCCTTGTATGACTGAATTAAGTTTAACTGCTTCGGCACCGTGCAAAGTCTAAAGCCGGGAATACACTGTGCAATATTTTCACTCGTGGGTCTTAAGCTTCTGCTCACACTGCACGATGGAATTTCACTGTTTAAAAGTTCACAGCTCACGACTCAAGTCCTCACACTACACGAGCCGACAGTCGGATGCGACCGAAATGCTTCCACCGTACGACGCGACAGGCATGTTTCCCCGGTCTGCAGAGGAGGGAACATGCGCACCTGAGGTGGAGATGAGGTCGCGCTCAACAGCGAATCGCACGGCCCTATTAATTTGTGCATGTGAAGTGTCAAATCGGGTCGTAGCACTGCTTCAACTGTGCGATTTACGCACGAGCCACGACCAGAATTTCAAACCGTTTTGATTTTCTTGCGACCCTGCGATTGCACGATCGTGAGGCGAAATCGCTTGTCGTTACCCCATGTACACTGCACGATGCGAGACTCACAATTGACCTGCGATTGAGCAAGAAATCGGCCCGACTCTCAAAAAGACGTGCGAGTGCCAAATCGAGGCAAAATCGGGGCAAAAGTCGCACAGTGTAAGCCCAGCTTTAGTTTGCAGACTCTTTCGCGGATGCAAAGGCTTTGTCACTTGGTCCGAGATATTTTGCTTTGGCAAAATTGCTAATATCTTCCCCACGCCGGCTTTCTCAACATCAGCGACTAGGCACTATACCCAGTGTTCCGACTAGCTCTGACTACCCCCCTAGCATCATTGTGACATTTTACGCAGAAATTGTCGCCTAATCAGCTGTTTATTTTGCTTGGTCCTTTGTGGACTTCCTGAGGTAATTGGTCACGCCAGCTAGTCAGCTAAGCGGCCTTCCTGAGGTTAGGCTACCAGGAGGCAGCTCTGGCTGCAGATAACTTCTCGGTATTTCGTTATGACTGTCAAGACTACTGTAAGTATAATTACAATAATTTAGTTGCCAAGTATACAAATCTTACATTGAGTTCCAAACATGTAAGTGTTATTACATTTTGAAGTGAGTACTTAAAAGTGTAAGATCACAATGATGAAGAAGGCGGGTCTTGAGGCTCACGCACACGGTTCTTTGCTCTCGAGGAGCCCGGTCCTGTGTGTTACTGAGCAGCACGTGGCTCCGGCCGCGTGGGGTTGCAATATGTTCAAGAGTCTTACTTCGTTGGACAGGGAAAGAACAAGTGTTCCGTTGTGGAATCTGACTGTCTTTCCAGGGTCTTCTTTGCTGCGGCAAAGAGGGTGCGTGTGGCTCAGTGTCGCACACGCTCACACGGATGCCAAGTTCGCGTTGACTGTCCCAAAAAAATAAGTTCTGTCGAGTCTCTCAACCGCCAGAGGAGTTTCCTTTGACTTCAGTACCAGTAAATGGAAAGCGATCGTTCGTGCAAAAACGCTATGCCAGGCGCGTTGGTTTCCTGTGTCTTGAACGCGCTTTCACACATACTGCTTGTCCTTGCAGTGGGGTCATAACGTTAATCAAAATGTTGCACTGGGAATGCACCGTTTGTAAGAAGAAATGTATCGACTGTAGGTTAACTTAGCCAACGCTCAAATGGTGGCAATAATTTTTTTAAATAGACGTTTTAGGGAGAATAGTCCGATATGTGTGTTGACCTGGGGTGGTCACAACGCAGAGTGAGTTAAAGTACCTATGACCTGGGTTTTGTAGGTGACAAGGCATGGCTTCAGTCACGTATGTAAAACACAGTCAGTAGGTATATGGAGAAAATGGCGTGCATTTTCTGTAAAGAGGGAAAATGAGTTCAACTTGGCTGTAAAAGTCCCTACACTACACTCAGCTCAGAAAATTTAAACGGTCCAGGGTTCTCATTGCCGCCGAAATCTGTGCCCATAATGAGCGGTCGAAAGTCTACCCCTATGCGGCTTCCGAACAAACCTTGTCCCTGTCCAAGAGACTGTGATTTCGAGATACCGGCAACAGAAACCCATGATGCGTGCTGTAGTATGCTGTATGTCTTATCATTGCTCACGCCTGAGAGGCGGTGAATGGTGGCTCTTGCGAACTGTGCCGTATAATGCCAACAAAAGTTCATAAGCACAGAAGAAGGGGGCCGCAGCTGGGCTGCAGACAACCAATGCCAACCAATCTGTCAATGAGTGCCTGGCTTCAACTGATTACTAAGGGCTGTTGATTCAATTACCTCTTGCACCTGCCAAAACTTGATTACTCTGGTCACATGGTGCTCTTGTTCACCAAAGAGCATCCAATCACTGGGTGTGACTAATTAGGCTGATACACTTGGAAGTGCGCACACTAGAGTTTTGAGAAATGCCCAGTGTTTCAGTGCTTGCCTGCCTGCCGGCTACCCCGCAAGGCACAGCATAGCACTTGCTTGACTACTTGCTTGCCCACAGCTCTGAATAGTAATTGAATCAGACCAGTTTGGGAGAATGGTTCCATACAAGGAGTGCTTCAGTGATGGAGGAAAGGAGGACTGTACCATGATCAGGGTATCTCAGTCATGGACAAGGAGAGTAGAGACAGGAGGGCTTAATGATGGCGAGGGGAGTACGGAAATTGTATTCTTCTTCTACGGTCAGTATTGGAAGCATCAGGGAAGCATGCAATGCCACTTCCTTGAGGGTCGGAGTGTGGAACAGGTCATAGAACAGCGTGAATGTTTGTCAGCTGTCCTTAATTACCCCCAGCAATTACTGCTGACCAACAGCTGCAGTTAATTTGGCCACAAATGATCCACCATGGTGTCGCTCCCACTGACCATGCGCAAGGGAGTATGGAAATTGTATCCAACGCACACACTGACCAATGACCATGCGCAAGGGAGTTAATTTTCCATCCACTCGTGTCCTCAGGCCTCCGTACTACACCGTGGCTTTCCCCCGGAGAGATTGTTCTTCTGTCGAGTTTCTTTGGTCATGGAGGAGGATGTGGGGCAGGACATTTACTTAGGCCTACTCCTCACACCACATGCTTGTTAAGGATTGTTACAGCTATATGATCTTGGTTTGTCATTCCTGCTCTACACCGCCTCAAGTGGATCAGCTGCCTCAGGTGCTCTCGGTCGTGGCGCCATTGAGATAACATGGACACATCATGAATACACATCGTTAAGCCTCCAATAAAGCTCCCCTTAAAAAAGCTGGTTCATGCTGTTCATTAGAGGATTTGTGTTTTAAACCTGTGGCTGCTGCCTCTCCAGCCTGTAGTTGTGTTAATGGTACTTTTGGATTTCTGTTTTGTTAATGTTAGTTTAATGTCCTTTGTTTATTTGTTAAGTATAATGAATATCTCACGGGTTAGATTCACTTTTAAAAGGTGTCTAATGGTTTCTAGTTCGCCCCATAAGGGCCATTTTAGTTTTGCTGTGTGACAAGGATCAAACCACTTTGAATGCTGTGTGTACAGACAAACCTCAGATCAACCTAACCCAACAAAGTTAAATGAATGAAAGGTTATAATGTTAAATCAACAAATCTTGATGCTAAACGTGATTTAATTGGGTGAAAATACTTTCCATAATTTTCATAGGTAAGTCCTTTTTAGAATTAACCATTGGAGTGAGAAGCCATTTATAGCCTGGTAGGAAGATATTTGGGACTAAAAAGAGCCTACAGAGTGACTTCAATGTGCAGTGCATCAATACCTCTACGGCACAGAACGTTACCTCAAACACAGAGACTGCAGTGGTGAGTCCCATCCCATCCACTCAACCAGATAGACCTCCAGCTGAGAGCAAAATGGCTGGGCGCAAACCGCAGGTGAAATGGCCTGGTGCGGCAGAAAGGAAGCTGTGGGAGGCTTTCAACACTGACCTGGCAAAGTCCCTTGAGCAGCTAAAAGGCACGGCTGAAAAGAAGCTAGAGAGTATGGGAAACCTGATCTACCAGTATGGAGTGGAACGGTTCGGGATTAAAGAACACAAGAGCAGAGACCAAGTCCCAGTGGTGGTTACATCGAGGAGACAGCAGGAGATAAAGCGTCTGGTCCAGAAAAGGAGACAGCTCAAGACGGTATGGAGAAATTCCACAGACATAGAAAAGGAAGGCATCAATGCACTCCAAATGAACATCAAAATCCGACTAACATCTCTACGCAAAGCGGAGACCTTGAGGAAGCGCAGAAGGAAGAAGGAACGCACTAGAACAAGGTTCTACAAAGATCCTTATGCATTCCTGAAAGGCCTTTTCTCAAGTGAGAAAAGCGGATCCCTAAAAACAACTAAAAGAGACGTGGAGGACCACTTCAGGAGCATACACTCTGATCAAAAACGGCATGAACATCTCGCAATTCCTGCAGATATTCCACTAATCGCACCCCCAGAACATCAGTGCGACGTTGGCCCCCCGACTTGGAAAGAGGTGGAAAGAGTGGTCCACCGAGCAAGGACGGCGTCAGCCCCAGGACCAAATGGGATACCGTACAAGCTGTACAAAAACACACCTGATGTCCTATGGTTTCTTTGGGAGTTGATGAGGACAATATGGCAGAGGAAGACCATTCCCAAAGTGTGGCGGAGGGCAGGAGGTGTCCTAATCCCGAAAGAGAAAGAGGCAGAAACCATCAGCCAGTTTCAACCAATCTCCCTACTTAACATAGAAGGCAAGATGTTCTTTTCAGTGATGGCCCAGAGAATCTCGGCATACCTGCTTAACAACTAGTACATAGATACATCTGTACAGAAGGCAGGCATATCAGGCTTCCCTGGATGCTTGGAACACTCCAGCATGATCTGACACCAGATTCAGGCAGCAAAGGCAAGGAAAGATGATCTACACATCGTCTTTCTTGACCTGGCCAACGCGTTTGGAGCAGTGCCACATGAGCTCCTTTGGACTGCCTTCGAATTCTTCAACATCCCTGGACATATTACAGCTTTGGTTAAATCCTAATTCCAAGACCTGCAGTTTTGTTTCACCACCACAGAGTTTACCACAGGCTGCACAGTCTCTCCCTTGGCCTTCACGATGGCAATGGAGGTAATAATCCGAGCCTCCAAATGGGTGGTCGGTGGACAAAGGCTCAACCCCAGTGCCCAGCTCCCTCCACTCAGGGCATACATGGATGACATCACAACGCTAACAACCACAGTACCATGTACCAGACGTCTGTTCAGGAAGCTACAGGAGAACATCAGTTTGGCCCGTATGACAAAAAAAAAACAGAGCCATACAGAGGGGAGAGTTACGCGATTGGAGGACCAGGAATTAAATTGCAGCCCCGCCTTTCAACGAGATAAGGTCGTGCCTAAAGCGGCTGTCTTCCCATAGACTCAACATAGAACCACCACATTAACAGCCAAAAATAAGGACTAACGAACTATACTGCGGGGTAATCACCACAAATATGTAAACTATCAACAGTCTCGGTGGTGATAATCACAATAGTTTTACCATCTGTGATGTTTATCTGAAGTTATTACTACGAACAGAAAGTCTTGTCATATTCCTTGCATTGCATCGCATTGCATTTGCTGTGTGCTACGCCCACTACTAGGCACTAACATTCGCAACGCTGAGCAGTACTGAGAAGCTAAAACAGCTAATTTTGCTAATGAGGAAGTCGGCCCTAGCACACAGCGGAGATTGCCTGACTTTGTCCTCTGTATGGCTCTGGATAAAACCATCTAAGTCTTGCAGCATTTCAATTGTCAAGGGAGTGCTGTCAGACCTCAAGTTCTTCATCGGAGAGGTACCAATTCCTACGGTTTCTGAGCAGCCAGTCAAGAGCCTTGGGAGGTGGTTTGATGCGAGCCTGAGGGATAAGGAGCAGGTAGCACAACTGCAGAGGGACATACGCAATGGAGTACAAGCCATTGAAAACACAGAGCTTCCTGGAAAGCTGAAGATCTGCTGCCTACAGTTTGGCCTCCTTCCCCGGGTGCTATGGCCTCTCACACTGTATGAGGTGCCTATCTCAACAGTTGAAAGGATGGAGAAGGGAATCTCCAACTACATAAAGAAGTGGTTGGGAGTCCCACGCTGCTTGACTTCCACCGCCCTCTATGGAGACTGCCTCCTCAAACTGCCACTCACCAGTCTCGTGGAGGAATTGAAGTGCACCCAGACAAGACTACAGGTGATGCTGACTGAGTCCAAAGACTTGATGGTGAGCAAGAACGCCCCAGTCATCACAGCAGGCCGCAAATGGAGACCAGCACGAGCGGTAGAGGAGGCTGTGTCAGCTCTCAAGCATGCAGACATCGTGGGACATGTCCAGCATGGAGGAGGAGGGCTGGGACTAACTGCTCATCGGCCAGCTTGGAGCAAAGCCTCAGTTTCTGAAAGGAGGAGGACGATCGTGGATGAGGTCAAAAACCAGGAGGAAGGCATCAGGAGGGCCAAGATGGTGGCACTTGGTAAGCAGGGGAAGTGGACCAAGTGGGACAATGTGGAGGGAAGGAAAATGAACGGGAAAGATCTGTGGAGTATGTAGGCAAAGCGACTCAGCTTCATCATAAGACCAACATATGATGTCCTCCCAACACCCATGAACCTCCAGCAGCGGAGAGGAGAAGATCCAGGCTGCACAATCTGCTCCAAGCCGGCATCTTGCCCAGAGGCGCTATACCTGGCGTCACAACCAGGTTTTGAAAGAACTTGCTGCCACTTTGGAGAACAGGCGAACAACTGTCAATTCAGCAACACCTGCAAGGCTAAACACCCTGCCAGCAGTCACATTCATGCGCAAGGGGGGGGGAAAAGAGAAATCGCACTGACATCAACAGAGCATTGCCGGCTACACTCTAGGACTAGAAAATGCTGGCAGATGTTGGTCAACGCCTTGTCTTTCCTCCTGAAATTGCTGCCACCACACTTAGACCCGATTTGGTACTTTGGTCACCATCTGCGAAGAGGGTCTTTATTATTGAGCTGACTGTGCCTTGGGAGGAGTCTGTAGAAGAGGCATATGAACGAAAACACCTACGGTATGCTGACCTTGCTGCAGTGGCACAGCAGCGTGGCTGGAGGACTGAAGTACTTCCTGTAGAAGTGGGATGCAGAGGCTAAGTGGCGTCATCTACCGCCAGACTGCTCAAGGATGTAGGAGTAAGAGGCCAGAGCCTGCGCCATGCCATCAAGGCACTGGCTGAAGCAGCTGAAGGGAGCAGCCAATGGCTTTGGCTGAAACATCAGGACACCTGCTGGGCATCAAATGGCAGCCAGGGATTACACAGAGGGGGGTACCCCAGGGACGCCTGGGGTTACCGTCGAGCCTACCGGAGGTGTCGTGGGCTTAAATCGACGAAACGCCGGTGAAGGAGGTGCCCACTTGATATCCCCTCTGCGTAATTCCTGATGGCCTTCTTAGTACACACTGGCACATAAAGGATAATTCCAACTCGTCCTGTGTTTCTTCAATCTACAGTCTCCTAGGCATCACAGGGGCAAGGAAGAGGAGAGCCATCTGTTCAGCTACAGAAGCCGCTGAGAAAGCCTCACGATGGCTGTGGATACAGAGGGACACGGTGTGGATGAGCGCTTCTTGGACACAGGCCAGGAACTGATCACGGTCGGGTCGCCTGGGTGAGAAGGGTGTCTGAAGTTGAAAGACCCGAAACCCCCTGAGACCCCAGGTACTATCACTGATGATGTGTCCAAGATTCTCCATCACAAGATGTATCAAAACAACCAACAAATTTCTTCCTGGCTCAGTCTTGCATTTCGGTCCTTCAATGTGACATGGATGTCCTACAGTGTGATATTTCTTAATAGACAAATATTTGTTTGAGCTTAACAATATGCTTGATAAATATTGAATATTGCATTAGGGTACAGGAAATTATCATCCCTGTCATTTTAGTATACATTTAAACAATTTTGAACAATTGACAAGAAAGTTATCACTGCATTTTGTTGATGGGTCTTAATAAGCTCAAATCTAATGGGGACAGTTATTTCTTATGGAATGAAGACCTTAAAATAAAGCAGTAAAGCCATTTTTAGATGGCGTCCCATGAATCTCTGTAAGAGGCTTTGTCCCGTTGGTCCGTCCGTCCGTCCACCCGTCCGTCCGTCCGCCCGTCCGCCCGTGACACCTTTCTGAATTTTGATTCCATTTAAGTGATTTCCAACATCTTAAGTTTTTGCTTAATTTAAAGAGCCTAAATGCTTATAAATACCATGACTACCACGGATTGGTTTAAAAATGCACTACAAACTTATTTGATACAAATAGGTTTCCCCACATTGTCATTTTATTACTCTATGTTTTTAGCCGGCCAGGTAAGCTACAGTCAGCATTTGTTAGCATACTACAACCAGGCAGCAACAAACAAGCTACTTCTTGTACTGCTATAATAACTAACTATATAACGGGGCTTAAATGTTATCTTGGACCAACACGCAATCGCTTTTAAGTCATGTAGACACTGTTGTGATATTGAGTGGGTAATGTGTGCTCTCGATCGTTTGCCGTTTGCTATCTCGCCTGGTCTGCCGGGTCTGTCAGCCGCGAGAGGCTGACCGGCAGCGAGGTTTGAAAGGCGGTTGAGAAGCGTAGCTAGCCCCGGTAGACAATCTTGCGAAACATAGGACGATATTGCGCCCGCCCGTGTTTCGCTCCCTTCTGATTGACTTTCATTTCACAGCGCGCATGACTGACAGTATTTTAAATGCTGTAGAGAGCGTAGGCCTACCTGAAGACCCCTGGTTGGTTTTATCACGTTTTGGATGAGACTACTTTGTGCCTTGACATGAAAAAGCTGCCATTGAACCATAAAGACCATGATTCACCCCAATGCTTTTATTTAGCCTATTTATTATTTGTCAATGTTTATATTCTTTCCTGCACATGATGCTGAAATGGCGTGGTAGTACATAGTAGGCCTAATGGTTCATATAACTGGGCTCTAAATTAACACCAGCCAACTGGGCAAATGCTGGTGAAATGTCAGTTTGGCTAGTAAAAGACCAACTTACTAACCATTTTTTCACCCATTAATAAGTGTTTGGCTAGTAAGAGTAACATTTACTGGCCTACTGGGCATTTTGGCTGGTGAGGAAAAAAAAAGTTAGTTTACAGCACTGAATATTAATAATGTCTGGTAATTTGGAATTTAGTTGATCTATTCAAAATCCCATGATACCTTTTCAAATCCAGGCATATACATGGTAGGCTTATTGATAAATTGCCTTGACAGGGTTATGAGGAGCCCTGGGTAGCGTTTGGGCAAAAATGGTTGAGAACCAGATGAACGCACCTGTTGTCCGCCTGTCGGACTTGTTTGAAGATTAGGTGCCATACTTGCACCATAAACTGTTTTTTGCTATTCATTTAAACAATTTACATTTAAAAAAAATGGATGGGAAACTACCGTTTGCGCGAAATAGTGTACTCAGCAAGAATTGGCAAGGAGATGCATTGGCACAAGTCTCCCACAGCGATGAATGGGAAATGACGATTTACTTCCGGTTTCCAGGTCTAGTCCCACGCCCTGCCGTTGCTTCACTTCAGAATAGAACCTACCAGCCTGATCTCCAAAAATTCCGTGCTCCTGGACACGGAATTGTTTTCCGTGATGGGCACACGGAAGTGTTTTCTATAGGCTATTACCACAGCACTGTGTTAACTCCATCATTAGAAAATACATACAAAATGCTAATCCTAAACAAAATAATGCTATAGCAATTTAAGTTGTGCCCTGACCAAAACATTCCCTAACCTTAACCTGTCATTAAAGACACATTTTTTTGCTAGGCTATCAAAGTCATATAGTGAATGAAAGAAAAATATCTGTGCCCAGACCAAAACAATCCCTAACCCTAACCTGTTAGTAAGAAATGTTTTTTTTAGACAAAATATTTGAAATTAGAAAAATCCTGAGAAAACACAAGACTGTGGAAACATAGAAGTGCTCTCTATACTCCTACAGCTCTGTGTGTCCATCACGGAAAATAATTCCGTGTCCAGGAGCACGGAATTTTGGCAAAATCCGTGCTCCTGGACACAGTTTTCGTGTCCTTAACATCCGTGTCCGGGAGCACGGAATTTTTGGAGATCATGTTGAACCTACGGTATCCCCTCTAAACAGTAGATTATATGATATAATCTTATGGTCGAGAATACAGACTCTACCCTACCCTTTGGTGTAGTAAACCTACATTACACAGGTTAGCTTTATTGTGTCATTATCGTTTTATTTCATAATTTATTTATTTATTTATTCATTTATCTGTCTTTGTTTCCCTTTATCTATGTAAGACTGAGTGTTTTGTGGTGCTGTGTAGTTTTTATGTCTTGAAATTTATATTACAAAAAATCATAACAAAAATAATTACGCAATTATGAGATTTCCATAGATATATGCATAACACATTAAAGTAATTATGCAAAGTTGTCAATGTATACGTACATGTAGGCTACACCACCATAATGTGAATTTATGGTGCAGGTAATATTCCCGGATCCTCCTACTACTTACCACTTAATCTCATAATCGTACAGGATCCCGGAGTCTACCATGGCAACAATGTCGATGTCGGTCTGATAGGAGGAAGCTTTTTGCAGAGGCTGAAATCGTTTTGCCGGCCTGATGTCTATAAAAGTCACTGTCCATGAAATATCTGTCTCAAGGACTCTGAAGAGAGAGAGAGAGAGAGAGAGAGAGAGAGAGAGAGAGAGAGAGAGAGAAAGAGAAAGAGTGGGAGAGAAAGAAGAACAAGAAAATGACAAGTGCTTTGTCTGATGCATTGAAATGTCTCAGGCAAAGTAAGGGCATTGCTTGATATGGTATGAAATGCGAACTACGATAGGATAAATACAGTACTGTATCTAAAATCTTTAACACACACACACACACACACACACACACACACACACACACACACACACACACACACACACACACACACACACACACACACACACACACACACACACACATGTACAATCTCATGAATTCAACTTACTCTTTCAACTTTCCCTCATTACTCAGCACAATATCATGTTTTATGTTGATGGACAATGTTGCAATGTTTTTATCGTCAGACTCCAGTATTGTCACCTGAATGTAAAAAAATAAGCTTTTAAGAAGTAAGCTACTATATGTGACAAATACATTTCACAAGCACAAAACACATTACTGGAACTGAAACAATCAAAATCCAAAGGCTTAGGATCTGCTATAGAATGCTACGGTACTTCTGTTTTGCCATATTGTGAAATTGATGTAAAATTGTTACATTTCATGATGTTTGTGTGATTTACGAACATAATGACGTACATTCACAGTAAAGAGATATGTATTAATTTGTTTATTTGGTTGTTTGAATGAGTAAGATAGTGTGTGACTGGATTGCTGATACTTGATTTCATAAGATAACGTTTCAGAATGTTCTTTATACATTTCAGCAGGGAATAATCATGCCTCATTTCCCTTTACCTTGACTAATGCGGTAGCGTCAAGTCCACCCGCATCTGAAGCCTTTACGTTAACAACAGAAGACACTTTCTCGTTCTTCAAAGAGGCTGTTACATACACCTGGCCACTAGAGGGGTCTATATCAAACTGGGAGCTGGTTGGTTCCCCCAGGGAGTACTGCAGTGTCCCAGCGTCATTTTCATCAAGGTCTATTGCCTGGGGGATGAGATATGAGAATAGACATGGTAAGTGGTAACAGGAGCTTTTATTGTGTTCTACATCAAAGTTTAAACCTGACTCTCATCAGATGGGTGTAGTTCCTGACATAAATCTGGGCACATACCCAGGGAGACAGACTTCAAGGGAGCAAAAAAGACTCAACAACACTTTCGAAATAGCAGAAACAAGTCATGCTGACGTTACTGTATGAATCAAATAATCACTTCTTTGCTATGTCACATCTATTAAAGTCCTGATTATCAAATTAATGTTTTGCCCTGTTGATGTCCTTCCCAACAGCTTGATCCAAGATGGATGTCGCGCTAAGTGGAACAGCATGTAGAGCTTAGCAGAACTACATTCATCCTGCAAGAGTCAAGTTAACAAAGTACAGTCATACACTGCTCTCCAAAAGAGTTGTCGCCTATCCATCTGTTTGGAATAACAGCTAATAACCTGACTTTCAATTAATCACTTGACTTCAGAAGTCACTCATATGAAAGCTACAACCCTCCCGAATGAAAATGTATGTACAAAAATAAATGTCATGCACCAAAGAGACATTGACCCTTTTTTGACATTGATAAATGGAGTACATCTAGTGATCCTAGGCAGTATTTAGTTAAATATTGATTACTTTTATTCGCCAAGCTAATTACCCTTTATCTATCTATGTCTTTCTAGTGAATCCTCTGTTCCAGGATAGTGCATGTATCTTGTTTACAGCTATATGGTGATCCTGATGTTTTTAACTTATAGAAACAAATCTGCCATGTTGCTATACAAGATGGTTAGTCTCAGCACTGCCCCTTGTGGCTTGGAGTAGACCTAGTGGCTCTCATGGCCCAGGATACTGCACCTGAGGACACTCATATAATTAGATGGCTGTTTGTTTCTCTTACACACCCTGATGAAGGCCACAGCGCCGAAACGCGTTGGTGTTTTTTAATGCATTTGCCCCTTAAATAAAGTTTGTTTTTTTACTACATTAACCAACTGAAGTGCCTGGACCAAGGATTTTTTTCCTTCTGTCTTTTTTGAGACATTGACCCTTTATTGAACACAGACAGGGCAGATTTCCACAAGACAAAAGTTTTGTCGCCTATCGAACATAATGTGAAAATGAGCAGATAAGTCACTTCAAAACACTTCAAACAGGCAGATCGGGTGTCATACTTAATCACTGATTCACTCACACCTCTCCAGAAAATCAACTTTGGCCTTAGGTGTATGTTTAGGGTTATTGTAATCATGGAAAGCAACACAATGAAAATCAATGGAGTTCAATGAGAGATGGTGACATATTTGCTATTCGTAGAGCAATAAATTTTTAACTTCATGATGTAATCAATGATAAAAGCCCTCACACACAAGCAGCATACATGCAGCTCCATATAAGAGCTGTATCCCTCCCATGTTTGACTTTAAGCACCATGTATTTTTTCCAAATTCTTCACCTTTAACACCAAAGAAGGTCCTCCCACTGTCCTGTCTCAAAAAAGCCAGCCAAGAGTATGTCCGGCCTAATTCTGACAAAAATGAAGGCTAATGGGACTCATACTCATAAGTCAAGATCCCAAGATCAACTATTTTAGAACTGATAGCATCAAAACTATATGGTGTTGGAGATGAAGAATATGAAAAAAGAGAAATGGTGCATAAAGTGAAACATGGTACGGATACAGCTCTTATGAGGAGCTGCATGAATGCTGCAGGTGTTTGAGGGCTTTTATCATTGATTAAATCATGAAGTTAAACATGTATTGCTCTACGAATAGCGAATATGTCACCATCTCTCATTGAACTCCATTGATTTTCATTGTGTTGCTTTCCATGATTACAATGACCCTAAACATACACCTAAGGCCAAAGTTGATTTTCTGGAGAGGTGTGAGTGAATCAGTGATTAAGTATGACACCCGATCTGCGTGTTTGAAGTGTTTTGAAGTGACTTATCTGCTCATTTTCACATTATGTTCGATAGGCGACAAAACTTTTGTCTTGTGAAAATCTGCCCTGTCTGTGTTCAATAAAGGGTCAATCTTTCTTTGGTGCATGAAATTTATTTTTGGACATACATTTTCATTCGGGAGGGTTGTAGCTTTCATATGAGTGACTTCTGAAGCCAAGTGATTAATTGAAAGTCAGGTTAGCTGTTATTCTAAACAGATAGATAGGCGACAACTCTTTTGGAGAGTAGTGTATTATATATACAAAAGTTCAGAAAAAAGATTAGTGAAGAAATTCCAATCTGTTTGTATTTTAAATTAGAGTAATTTCGAGAATGGAATGTACTACCTCCACTACGATAACACGATAGCCATTCGGAACCACTCTGAATGCATCAACTTCGTACACAACTTGTGTGAACACAGGCGGCTCATTCACATCTGTCACTTTAACCACCACCTAGAGAAGGAGAAATGCACAAAAATGCAGCAAGGGGTTGTGAGAGTGGGAGGGTTGAGAAGGACTGGCGTAGTGTTAGCATGGCTCGTCGTCATATCCATATCCTTGTCATATCCTTACATCATTGTCTGGAAACACTGTTAGTCTCCTCCCATAAAACCTGACCCAAACACAAGAAGAGCTGAAGGGAAAAGTGCAAAATGGACTGTACTGTATGGCACTGTACTGTATTGTGTCAGTTCACTAATCTTGTTCTTGTCTTCTGGTATTTAGCCTTGTTTATTATAAAATATTAAATGCCTCAAATATTACTGTACATGTTTCAAAGTGTTAATATTAGTTCATTACTTGCACTCTGTTTGAACACGGAATTTTTGGAGATCAGGCTGGTTTGGTCCTGTCATAAGATGCACTTTAATGTCTGTCATGTTGATGTCAGTTCTGTGTATGTCCATGTCTTTTTCATGGGATAGTGAGAAATGCAATTTAAATTTTGTTGTAAGACCTGTACACAGAAATTAACAATTAAGCCAATTTGACACGATTTGATTTGAATTTAGCAGAAATTTACAAACATGACAAATGATCAAAGCAAAGATGGGTCTGAAATATACCAAGTTTACATACATTTTATCCCTGGCCTATCACTATATTGATTTTTCTTCTTAACCCCAGACCGGGCTTTTTTTGGCACCCTTTTGACACCCCCAGACCCCCACCCCCTTCATAACTCATGAACGGAATGGCGTATGACCACCAAATTTGGAGGACATGATCTACATATCGTCGGCTTGCTACCAAAACCGCCTAAGTCCGATTTTGGGGTTTTCGGAAAACAGGGAAAAACTAAATTTCCTAGGGGGCGCCAAACACCAGTGGCGGTTCTAGGAAATCTGAGACCCAGGGCAAAGAGCAATTGTGAGTCCCCCCTAATAATTTTGGTCAAAAGGAGATTTTTTGCAGAACTTTACTCCCCTACCACTTCTGCATCCTCCTGTCATTCTGTCTGTGTCATTGGCTCATTACAAACAGTAGGCCTACCTGTCCAAGATGTTAATTTATTTTCTTCATTTATTTTGAGTGAAGCAAGTCAAACATGAAAAGCCTTCTAAGGAAAACAAAACACTTTAAAATAAATTATTTGATGCAGCACAACAAGAACAATGCACTGCACATTATTTTGATAGTCATACTATTCTTTTTATTTTTGTTCCAAACTTTAATCCTGGAAATGGTGAATGCTCGTTTTTTTTATGTAGGCCTTGCAATAGTCTGGCATGCTGATAAATCTCATACCTGCCATTCAATTTTCACAATATTCTTATACTTTTTACAATGTTAAGTCATGTTAGTTTTCAAAGTAAACATTATTTCCATTATCATCCAAAGTAAAGATCTCTGAGATATTGCCATTGTGCTATAGCAGCTGCCTCAACAGTAATGCTATCATTGATCATGCTAGGACAGATCCAGCTTGAAGTGTCATGCAGAGAAAGCATAGCAGTGGCGTCCAATCTCCATGTTGAGGGTCCATCAGTCATGGTGGAGGATGAAGGGGTGGGGCACTTCTTTGGTCCTCGTACCTCCTCACGAATGGTTTCCTCCTTGTTTGTCATCTTTGGTTAATTTCTGCTCTTCTCCATGCTCATAGAACTGCCCCACCCCCCCAACCTTGCCCATGACAGAGGTAACCTGTCCATAGAACTGTGCCCCGCCCACTTCAACACCATGACCGTGGCATTCAGAACATTGTGAGGAAGCACTACTGGATTCCCCATTAGTGGAGTGGGTTACTATTGTCTCACTGGATTTACAATAATCTGATTCACAAGTGGCATCAATCCGAAAGTATTTGATGTCTATCTTATGTGACATTAGGTAAATGTACGAAAGGAAATAATGTCATAGGAAATTGAAGGCTGTAGTAGCCTTCTACAAATCTCTAACTACATCAAATATAGCACCTGGTTAATAAATGCGCAATTTATTTCGTATAGCTTAATTTTAAGGCTACAACCATTGTGTGATAATAAGAATATCTCAGACACTGATGTCTAAAGATGAAGTTTTGACACATGGCCATTGTCTTTGAAGAGAGAGAGAGAAAACAACTCTTAACAGATGTAATTATACTGCTTCTTCTTGCCCATGTCAAGTTGCCTGCATCAAAAATGGCTAAGTCAAGTTACCCAAGTCATTCACATTGGCAGAACAATTGTGCACAGGGCCCTAGGATGAATAGAGAGGGCCCCCATACCACCTGCCAAGGTCATAATAGGGCCCCTACCCCTGCCACCTGCAGGAGGGCCCTAGGTCTACAGGCAAATGCCCTCCTTGTCCTCCCTATAGCTACGTCCCTGGTCATTAATTTTCTCATAGGCAGTGAGTGACTTTATACATACAGATTTTTGACTCTGGTGACTGTTGTGATTGATCAATGACCCTGGCGGAAAGACAGGGTGATGCAGCTGTGGTAGGGGAGTAAGTTTATGTAAAAATCTCATTTTGACAAAATTCGGACTTAGGCGGTTTTGGTAGCAAGCCGACGATATGAAGATCTACGTCATTTTGGTGTCCTTATAGGATATTATGCCATCATTATGACGTCATATGGGGACATTTTGGGCAATATAATCACATAAATGTATTTTCCATTCAATGTAGGTAATGAACATTATTTTTTGTGATTTTGTGCTTCAGACCACTAAAATGTTCACAAGGTTGTCTGATTCTAATGAAATTAACATAAATTAGGGAAAATTATGTCACAAAATGATATTAGTATGAGGTCATTATCTGATTTTATTATACGGCACTCTAGAATGGTGAAAGAGCTCCCATTCACTTTCAATGGGCGGACTCAACGTTCGGTGGTCACTACTTTTCTGTAATGCCCACCTAATAATACCCGCTGCCAATGGCAACGAGTTTGGTCACTTCAGAGATCACTCCGCAAGTAGATCGGTCATATCTTCACTGATATGGCTTGCCTTCTGATCTTTAGTAGTATGGCAGCAGC
The DNA here is from genome assembly GCF_034702125.1 of Engraulis encrasicolus. Lineage (NCBI taxonomy): Eukaryota > Metazoa > Chordata > Actinopteri > Clupeiformes > Engraulidae > Engraulis > Engraulis encrasicolus. Next base: position 24,913,364 of record NC_085857.1, read on the forward strand.
GCGATTAACGCACGCTGCTGGTGGCCCACTGATGCTCCGGTAACCAACCACTTCTCAAACGTCTCAAGACGAATTGCAACAACACTAGAAGTCTCATTCAGCGATTCATTTTAACAGTTATGTCATCCTGACAAAGTTAATACAAAAAAGGCTGAGTGGTAGCCCATCAGGATTCATCAGCAACATCTCATGTCCAAGTGTTGCCGTTCCAAGAAAGCAAACTGTCACTGTCCGCCGGCCGCTGTCGTGACATCTTTTATTAACACTAGTATTTTTTATTTCATTTTTTTTTTTACAAGTGAGGAGTTCGTTGACAGTTTCCTTAAGGGTGTAGCCTGTAGGGTAGGATAGAAGTTGCCTCCTTCAGCCAACCATCCGGCGCACAGTTCTCTGCCTGTAGCAGGATCGATAATGATGGTCAGGGCGCACAGCAGTGCTTGGGTTGCTATGCTTTTTTTCTGGAATAGGCCTACTGTCGCCGATTAGATAGAAATATTCCTGTTATGAAGATATCGCGCAGTGAACGAGGCAGCCTGCAAACAGTTTGAAGCGCAACGTGGCTGTAACAAGTTAGAAAGTAGCCAAACTCTGTTGCTTGGTAACCTTTTTAAATTATGAGCGTTCCACGAACTATCTTTCCTTGCGCACGCTATAAAATGGCAATAAACATGTTATTTTAAACTACTGGTTAACTATTTATGCTTTCTAATGTTGGTGAAAGCCGTATAATAAGCGGGATAATGTATTGTCCACACGTGACTATCGGAAAATATTTCCCTTCGAAGCGGAATAACACCCCTCCGCCTTCGGCGTCGGGGGGTGTTATTCGCCTCGTCGGGAAAATATTTTCCTATAGTCACGTGTGGACAATACATTATCCCTTACTTATTGCCCAATATGTCAAACTTCGGCTTTTTTCGCACACCTCAGCTGGCAAGTGCGTTGTGAGATGGCACCATGGGTCACTCAGCAATAGTTTAAAGAAACTCCCGCACACTGACCATTTCGCTGTTCTTTCTTTAATAAACGACGTTTCGGTACTAGACCTTCAACAAGCAATCTCCAGCGAAATGGTCAATGTGCGTTATGTCACCATAATGTATTTTCCATCCAATGTAGGTAATGCACATCAATTTTTGCAATTGTGCACTTCAGACCACTAAAATGTTCACTAGGTTGTCTGATGCTAATGGAATTAACCAAAAATATGAAACATTATGTCACGAAATGACATCATATACGACAAAGTGGCTTCAGTTTCTTATTACAGTACATTGCAAAAAACAGTACGTCCTCAGCAACATGATATATCATTGCCAAATTGGCAGAGCATGATATATATAAGACATGTAAGCAAAGAGAAATGAAAAGAATAAAAATTATAAACATAATGTTTTTGGTATCAAAATTACCCCCCCCCCCCCCCACCCCCCACCCCCGGTCTGGATAGGGTTAAAACTAATTGGTGCTTCTTTAATGTAGGTATCCTACCCTTTTACTAAACTGTATAGAGCACATTGGAAAATATTTCTCACCGTAGTTGTTGCAGTTCTCTCACTGTCAATTTGTAGTGATGCCTGAGAGAGGGAGATCAGAAATTAAATACAGCAGTGTCACTATTGTACATTCAATTTATTTATTTCAATTTGTCTGTGAATTGGCACACTCAAATTCCTTAGTACGTCCACTTCAAACCAAAGTGAGTTGTCAAATTTAATCAAAGAAATCTAAATATTTGTTATTACTAAGGTCCAAAAAATGTTCTGCTTTTTTCTGTAAGGGAAAGTAAATAACAGTACTCTACAGAAAAATAACAGTACATTTCAGTTAAAAAGTTGAATTGTACTGTGTGATGACAGGCAAATACTGGGTCATAGTTGTATTCATGAATATGGCCATGGCAACTTCCCACCCCACCCATCATTCTCCATAACTGTGGTACCCTGGCCATGTTACCACCCCACCCTCCCATCGTTCACCATGACTGGAGTGCCTTGAGCATGATACTATGGCGCTATGCTGTATTGAGAAAATGGTTTGCGGTGGTCCTTTGAAAGTGTGGGCATGAATAAAATTTCAGAGTACACAGTGCTATGTTACAATGATAGTGTGCAAGGTGGGCTTTTTACTGTATCTCTTGATGAGCCAATGATGAATATAGCATTGGTCAGTCTTTAAAAAATTATTTTACACCAAGTAGCACAGCAAACAAGCAGCACTACAAGCTAGCTCTCAAAGCAATGCCTAATTTGCAGCAGGCACATTATATGCAACAATGCCACAAATGATGCCACATACAGCAAGCTTTCACAAAGAGGAAAGTGTGCAAGCATGTAAGCAAGCTTGTAGGCGAGCTTGTAGGCAAACAAGTGCTATGCTGTGCCATGCAGGCCAGCCAGCAGGCAGGCAAGCAACTGAAGTGCTGATAATCCAGATTTATATACAGGTGCAAGAGTACCATGTGACCAGAGTCATCAGGCCCTTGGCAGGTGACGCCCGTAATTGAATAATGGCATAACAGCCCTACTCAGGTGAGGCCAGGCACTGATTAGCAGATTGGTTTAGATGGGGCTGCTTGTTGCAAGAGTGTTACAAGTTCTTAAAATGTTTCAGCCATTCACACTTTCATCACTATCAAAATGCATGTGCTACTCACACTTTGCTGAATCAAGCACTTTTTTAAGTATTGTAGTTTCCTTAGAAATTGTTTCATCATGCTTGATAGTATCAGATAATCTTTAACCAGTCAGAATGACTTCAGTTCTTCAGGTGGTATTGAAGTTTGATGGTGATCACGGACAAGTGGAGGATGAATGGGTTTCAATGGTGCTGCCTAAAATAACTTGTTATTTTCTAGAGATGCACCGGATCCGGTTCCGGTTCCGGATCCGTCAGGATAATAAAGTTTTTCACAGGGTCCGGGTCCGGCAGGATCTTAAGCAGTGGATCCGGTATCCGGCATGTTACCTAAAAATCAGGGTCTGGTGCATGTCTAGCCTAGGCTTTTCAGTCTTTCACAACCCCAATCACTGCATGGAGTGAAATCCCTTTGGAAGCGGCTATTGCAGGCAGTGTGGCAATAAGCCAATGAGTCTAAAAAATAGTTTACGCCAACGTAATAAAAAGGGCCCACGTGTGCGAGTAGACTATATGTTTCAACCCTTTTGTAGGATCCGGTATCCGGTTCCGGATCCGGCAGGATCTTATTCAGTGGATCTGGTATCCGGCAGGATCCTAAAAATCAGGATCCGGTGCATCTCTAGTTTTTTCCACAACGGCGAATACTGCTATTGTGCAGTACTTACTGTTTATGCTCAATATGTGACTCAAAGTAATATTTTCACAGTAGTTGTCTGTTTTTTCGAAAAACAGTAGAATGCTGTTGCAGAATTGCCGTAAATAAACAGCTATTTGTTACAGTGTATATATTATCACCCAGTGAGCAGGCGGAACGTCTTCTGATTGGCTGAGCAGGTGTCCTTTATTCCCCGGTAGCAGGACACCTATGATGTCATGTGGGCGTGCGGGCGTCCAAGTTGCCTCTTTTCTAACTTTCTGGTGAAGTGCCGTTACTAGTTCTATCGCATCTGGTTGTCTAGTCAAGGACGCGTTGTTGGTTCTATCGCATCTGGTTGTCTAGTCCAGACCCCGTTACTAATTCTATCGCATCTGGTTGTCAAGTCAAAAACCCAGTCGTCAATTCTATCGCATTTGGTTGTCAAGTCACCCCAACATTCTGCACGCGTCCTTACATTTCTCAGATAGAGGCGCGTCTCACTAGATTAGGAAGTGGTGCCCATAGCAACGTACCAAGCACAGTGGTGAATCTACCTTCTCACGAAGCCTTAGATCGACATATTAATAAATTAATACTTAAATGCTGGTAACCGGGTGATAAGCGGAATATCGGCCTTCGAGGTGTCCCGATATCAAGGGAAAATGGACTTGGCGAAGCGAACTGTTTAGAACGCTCCGCCTCGTCCATTATTTCCCTTGATATCGGGACACCTCGTCGTCCGCTATTCCATACGTATGACACATAACAACCTAACGAGGTGACCAATTCCACAAAGTTAACAAGTGGAAGGGTGGAGACTTAGAACTCTGGGAAAAATCTGAACTCTGTACAGAGATGGGAGTAGCCTTTGCCAAGGCATTCACTTTGTGGAACTGGTCGACCTTGAAGGCCATTATCCTACTTATCTGCCACTAGGGTAATATTTAAAACTATTGCTACTGTTAAGTTGTAGGAACCATGCCAACTCCATTAGAATCTAGTGAGCAAGTTAGAACTTCTATATCAGACACGTCTAAATTACAGTAGATGCACATAGAAATTTTGTTTGGAATTCCAGCGGTGGGGTTATTAAATGTTCCATATATCAAGGGCATGATTCCCATTATTCATTAGATACCATCTGCATTCCAAACGAAGGCACTATGTGCATCTAAGTGAGACACTTTCTGGATTTACAGAATTAATGGTCACCCCATTATACCAATCAGAAAAGTCAAATCTGTTGTGAATTGTATACAACTCTTTACCATTATGCCCAAAGTGATCATGCTCTCGTCCTCATGGTCCAGCTTCATATGGACTGTGATGTCACCAGTTGTGCTGTTGATGTCAAAGTGGCGTCGGTACTGATCTGGATCAACTGTGACACAAATGATAAAACACAAGGCATATTAGCTTAGATCATGGCAGCATGTTATACAGTAGGCCTATGCTTTAACCACTTTGCACAGAGCGGCTATATCCTTACCGTCACCAAATATTGTAATAACCGATTCTCAATGTGTTACTTCGGGCTCTCTAGGCCAGTGTTTCCCAACCAGGGGTACGTGTACCACTAGGGGTACGCGAGCACACTGCAGGGGGTACTTGGAAAGATGCTATTATTATAACAAATGTATGGAGCAGTCACATCAGGAAAGAGAAAGCAATATAAAACATGAATTAGGGGGTACTCATGGCACAGTTAAGAGGTTTAGGGGGTACGCGAGACAAAAAAGGTTGGGAAACACTGCTCTAGGCTACATTCTAACTTAAAGTTTCTTTGATTAATAAAAGTCTTTAGTTGACTACAAATACGGAGGCATCCCAGATAGGCCTACGTGTTTATATGTGCTGTTTACAGATTATGTGAAGTATTTTATCACGTATTCAGCTGATTAGAAATTGTGATAATAGAAATTTGTACATTGTTAAAGCATCATAAGACGATGTCACAAGACAATTATGGAGCAAACAAATGTAGGCCTAGATTTTTTTGATCCCGGCAAGGCTGTCCGTGACTTCCAGCGAGTACACTGTATTCCCCAACAGTACTATGAACTAGAAAAGTTTACGCTGTAGTACTCAATATTGCAAAAATGTCCAGATGACATACACATTGTAGGTGTTCTCAACAAGTTCAGGTACCAAAAAATTAACTCTGGTTGGCATTGTGGTTTTAAGTACAACTGATATCCTAACACAATGTCTTTGAGTTTGTAAATTGGAACCCTATCTGGCATATGAGTGGTTAAATGTCATGACAACAGCTGAATCGGCCATGGAGTAGTGGTTAAACAGCTGGTCTTCAATCTCAAAGGTTGCAAGTTCAATCCCCAACATGGAGATAACCTTACCTACTTTCATACTTCCTGGAACATGGTATGAAAATGTTCAGATGCCCACCAGACCCATGACTCCAGCTTTAATTAGCAATATTTTTCACATTTAATTTCGAGCAAAATTACAAAAGAAAAATGCTTAGGTAAAGCAAGATCATGTTTGAGCTGCTGTGGTCTGGATAGGGGAATGGCCACAAGATCAGAGGATTGCAGGTTTGAATCCTGTATTACCAATAAAAAAACACTCAAGTTGATATTTATTGTTTATTTTTCCCGAAACTGTGAAACTTACAAATTCTTTAAATCATGTCAATTGGAACTATATCTGACATATGAGACTATGGATGTCAGCATGTTTAGCTTGGGCAGTCATGGACTAACAGTTAAGCAGTTGGCCTTGAAACATGATGGTTTCAAGTTCAATTCCCAGCACGGGATGTTAGTAAATAAATAAAAAATCACATTCAAACATTATTGTTTTGGTATGATGTCAGTTGGCCGGATTTGAAGTGGAAAGTATGTGTGAAACACATTTGACTGTTAATTATGAGTAAGTCCAATACTTTCTAACAAACAGGGCTAACTTTCTACGAAGATAAAACCTGCAGTTGAGTGGTGTAGGGGATAGTCCTCTGCATTTTGCCATATTGGCATGTCCTTATCTTGAGGTTGAGAGTTCGAATCCTAAGGCTGGGTCACTCACTTTTTTGGTTGTTTTAGTTGTTTTTTTTAATTGTTTACCAGCTTCTGCTTTGTGTAAAGAAGAACCCATTCATGTCAGAACCATAGAAACCCTATTTTATTATAAATGTAATATAAAATACAAACTATACAAACCATAAAAATGGTGAATCTGTCAATGGGGGATAGATTTACTCAACACCATGTGACCATCAAACCACAACTGACAACTTGGCATGGAAAAATGTGTCTATCAACCTCACTTCAAGGTGAGAAAAGACCCATAAAAGTGTGTTGGTGTGTATGTGTAGTAGTTTACTACGTTGCTGTGTGTGACCTTAGGTGCTCTCTTGATGCTACACTGTGTGTATGTTATGTTAGCAACTTAGCTTAAAATGTTAGCTACTGCTAGTTAGGCTAGCACTGTGTAGGCCTTTCATACAAATCTTTTTATTGTATCATACATCTGCAGTGTATTTGCAAGTGATGTGTTGCATTTTCATGATGACATACTGCACATTGAACTTCTGTATAAACCAGTGTAGCAAACCCAGTGATCATGCTGTAGGGGCCTAATCCAACAAGTCCTCATGAAAGCCTTAAACTTATTATTTATGCTCCACAGGCAGCCGATATGGGACCACCAGAACTCTATGATCCATCAGCTCTGCTCAACACTCCAAAGGATAAACAACTGACTGTGTTGTGAAGTCTGACACTATTTTGGGAGAAATGTTATTGTAAGTTAGGCTATATGGATCTCCTTCAGCCACCAACTCCTAATAAAAGATTCAGAAATGGACAACAAATAAATGACTTAATTGCCTAATGTGTTGAGGTTGATTCTTTGTAATGTATTGACTGTTCTAAAATGTAGACCGGGTCTATACAGTCAACAGATTGTTGTGTATTGTATGATTGTTGTGTTATTGTCTACTGTTTTTGTTTGTCAATCAAATGGAACAAAATAAAAGAAAAACTTGATATAAAGCTTTGTTCACGTTTGTGGAATTAAAGCTCATGTTATATTTGGTTTAAACAGAGGGGTGGTAACCTAGTGCATTAGTATAAACCAACCAATCAATAAACCAACTAAGATTTTTTTGGCTCTAAAATGGGAAAACATAAAACTTTTAATTTTGAAATCAAAAATTTAGAGCCAATATAGCTAAACAATGCTGTGCTTGTTTACTTTAAAATTGTAACTCTCTGCTAAGTACTAATTGCATTGATTTTTGCATCATTCTCGAAATATTTATGTCAATGGAGCACGTTAGATCTTTGAGTAGCAGCTACTAAAACATTCAAGATTTTCTTTATTCTCATAACATTTGTTTTCACATAACATGTCTGATTTTATGTAAGACTTAAGTAAACGTTTTAGTTTTCAAGTCAAATCTTTTGTGTAAACCATTGTTTCTGTGCATTTTAGAGTTTGGAGTACATACTTGACTTTGGCTGCTAAAAACTAAAAATCTAATTATAGAATTAATGTTTTCAATCTTTTCAGTCACTTCAAAGTTTTTGATAATCTTAAAAATGTTGTGTCCTTCATATGCATGAATGTATGTAGTATTTACATAAAACATTTGGTCACAAAACTAAAACTTTAACGGGAATAAGTTTCCACAAAATGTTTGAGTTCGTGGAACATGTTGGGGTTTACAGTGTAGGCCCTACTTAGCGACTTTTGGCTCTAGAACCATTAATGACGTCATTGAAAGCGGCAGACCCTTCATAGATTTTTTTTGTACCCTTCATAGCATTTCCGCCACATTTGCTGTTCTGATCCTGACCAGCCAGTGGGAATCACTGTTGCAAGAAAAGTATGGAGCAAGAAACTGGACAAAAAGAATCGTGCAGCCGTGCAAGTTATCCGTGCATATTCTGGAAATATATGTGTCTTTATTTGTAGTTGAGCATAAAATAAATATGTGCAATCCTTGCAAATGAACCCACGTGTTCATAATGGGTGGTGTTTTGATATTTGTATTAGTATTAGTATTCTGACAAACTCAGAACATATTTATTTCTTGTCCATTTGTAGAAATTGCACGTATTTATTTTTTGTAAACTTGTTTCCACTCTTTTTGATAATCAGGTTGACTTCCATTTAATTTTCGTATCTTGTGTCCAGCATCACTGTGCAATGAGATCAACAATATACTGTATGGTGCAATAACAGATTAAATGGTACTTGGATGCCCTCAGAATGTGCTTGATTGCAGGAGGTGCTCTATTCATTTATATAATATATTGTATCTCAATATTATAAATATACATATTCAAAATATATTATAAATATTTTAAATCGGCTGACCACCCTAAGACACAAAGTATAAAAACTAGAGTTGGAAAATTACAACAGAAATAATTCCCATAATTCTCATAGGCCAAAATTCCCATATAGATTGGTGAAAATTACAGAAATACACAAAAATATGTGCCTGGGGTCATAAATGACTCTACTTGGTTACGTGAGGGTTAAGTTAATAAAAACTTCATTGCAGTCTGCTTATCTGTGTTTACCTGTACTGATGGAGTAAACTATCTGGCCGTCTTCTTTATCGGCACCCAAAGCTTGTATTGGACCAGGGTACATGCCCTCTATTGGAGCCACCTGCATAAATGAATGAGAATTTTTAGCGTTACTGCACTTCACTGAAGAGTTGGTAAAGAGAAGAATAGGACTTTGAAAATCCTGCACCTCCTCATAATGATCATCATTGTCATAATATTTGTTATTATTATTCGTTCATCAGGCATTCGTTCATCTCTGCCTGATGAAGGTCTAAGGACCGAAAGCTTGCAAGTCAAGTAAAGCTTCTTTGCACAAAAATAGACCTGAAGTGTGCGGATTGTCTTTTTATACAGACATTTTCACTGAATCCTGCACCTTCTAAACAGATGAGCGGTGGCTTAATAACTTAAGTTATTATTATTCGTAAAAGTAGTAGGCCTATAATTGTTAATACTACTACTACAACAACAACAACTTCTAGAATTTACACTGTACATGCTATACACATTTACATAATAATGACCCTCTTACCTCATTCTCACGTATAGCAGCATTGTAGAGTTTGTGCTGAAAATAAAGTCCATCTGTCACGCTGATCCTAACAGTTGCTTCATCACTTTTACTGTCAATGTCCTGTTAGAGGAATATTCAGGTTAACTAATTTACACATATAATAATAAGTGTGCATGCATAGGCCTATGTAATATGCAGGAAATTATGCGTAGTGGTGTAATATGGTCAACGTTAATATCTACCTTAGCGATAACAGTCAAAGTATAAAAGTTAGTGACAGCACAGTCCAGTGATTTCTTCAACACTATCTTTCCTTCTAATGTGATATCAAACGTATCCAATGGTGGCTGTGTGCAGAGAGAGGAGATCAGCAAAACAAATATGAACACATGACATTGACACATGAACAATAACATTTTTCATTTTCACAAATCTGTGGGAAAGAAAACATACCTCTATGCTGTAGGTTACAGTGTTGTATTGTGGAGTGTAATCCCCATCAGTTGCTTTCACCTGAACCACTTCGTAGTCCACTGGCAAAGACTGTGAAGGCAAAAAAAAGCTAAAACAAAGCTGAAGGGCAATGAACTAATATACTTTATTCCAGCGGGGGCCCATTTTCGAAACCAGTCTGGGTCACTTCACAACTCTCTACCACTCTCTACCACTCTCTTCTATTTATGTCCTGCGAATAATATTTCAATATCCTGTCTACAATTTATGCATAAAAAGCTGAACAAAATATCAATAATACGTTTTACATAACGCGTCCGCCGCGTTAGGTTTTTCGTGTCAATGCGATAACTTCTGAATGGATTTTTCCCAGATTCGGTGTGTTAATGCTCTAGGGTAGGTTCATGAACCGAATAAAATTTTGGAGGCCCACACTTTCAAGATGGCAGAATTTTTGTTTGGCACCCAACTTCTGACGGGGTGGATGGATTTGTCCCAGATTCTGTGTGTTGATGCTCTAGGGTAGGTCCGTGAACTGATTAGATTAGGCCAGCACTTTCAAGATGGCTGAATTTTCATTTGGCCCTTGACTTCTGATGAGGTGGCTTGATTTGCCCAGTAACACTTCATTGTACTGGTTCACTATTACAGTGAATCTACCACATTAGGTACAGTGCAATAACCAGTGTAACAATATTTAATACCATGTAATACTAGTATAATACCAGTGTAACAATACCTATGTAATACCATGTAATACCACTTACCATGTACTAGTGCTGTGCATTGGCACTGCCCTCACGATTCGACTTGATTCGAGGAGGTAGCGATTCGATTTGATTCTACAATGTATTGCAATTTCTACTGAGAGCAAAGGAATTTTTTCATCAGTCATGAGGCAATACAAGCAGTCAGATACTGAACAGCATTTTATTGGCTGTTTTCTGTATCAGTCTTACAGTTTTCGATGCTTTGAACTTGAAGTGCTTTTATTTAATTTAACATTCATTTACTCTGGAAATATCCACAGAAGTAATTGAAACTTGCCTCATCGATTATGCCACTTGCCGCATTGAATTCTATTGCCCTGCCCCCGCATAGCGATACATTGCCGAATCGATTATTGTTGACACCACTACCATGTACCAATTTTGTACTTACATCATGTATTTGTGTGTAAGTGATATTACATGGTATTACATAGTTGTTACACTGGTTATTACATTGTGTGGTAGATGTGGTAGAGCCACTGTAATAATGAACCATTAAAATGGTGCTACCATTTGACACATATTTTTTTTTGCTTCATTTTCACAATAGTCGTTTGGTTTTAAGCATAAGCACTTCACTGATCTATGTATAGATTTTAAATATATCTCTTTTATATTTTGTATTTAATAAATAAGTTTATAAATAGGTGGACGGGAGTGGTAGGAATGATGGGGGAATGGAAGCGTCGCGTTTCGGGGATATACCTTTAGCAGTTGGGGGCGACTGCATAGGCCTAGTTCTATGGTGAATTGAGTGTTTTAAAAGGCTCTTATGAATAAAATGCTTGGTAAAAAAAAACACTCAAAACAAATGTTATATGCACAAACTGAAAAGTAAAGCTAAATGCAACCATGACAATGAGTGTTCTAACCTCTGAGATCTCTACTTGGTACACATCTTGTTCAAATACAGGTGAATGATCATTGATGTCGATGAGTGGTAGCGTTCGGGCATTTTCGACCTAAGAGGAAAACAGAAAATAGGCATCTTTTAATACTGCCACAGGATGACAGCTGGTGTCAATAATAACATACTTAGAAAAACCAAAGGCTACAGTATTTGTTGAACTTACCTCCGTGTTTTTGCATTTGATGTAGTAGGACAACAGTCCCTTATGCTTTAGTTACAAAAATAAAATACAAAATGAATTGCAAGACATCCATTTTGACAATTGTAGCCTACATACATGTCCATCAATCACAAATTCAAAGAGCTACGTTACACCTCACTGTGGCTTTTCATGTACAACTGCATTAGGTGAAGTAGAGTGGATGGGGAATATTGCATCCGTTTTAATTTTGGAATTTCAAGGACCTGCGTGTATATGAGTGTCTCATTATAATGCATTCATTTGTAATTGTTATAATGAACCCAAAAAATACACCAGAGGTTCTCATTTTATTGTCTAAAAATGAATGTCATTGTTTTCATGTCTCATCCACAAATCAAATGTATTGAGGCTTCATCCTTAGATTTATCCTTGATATTTTCTTTGACCATAGAGATTTCCCTAAACTTGAAGTCAAAATATCTCAATGGACAAATGCTACAAACAAAAATCAACAGACATCACAGATCTGAACCATTTAGTTTTACGTCATAAACTGTAAACCGTCAGTTCCGTGATGTATGCCAGATATCTAAGATTGCAAACAATGTTACTACACTGTAATAATGATGTTAAAGAGTGGGTCTTACTTCTTGAAGTGCTTCTACATCAAGGGGCTTAGTTGTTTTAATTGTTTGAAATGGATATCTGTCTTTAACTGGAATGAGGACCAGGAATGAGGTGCAGACTGGACACGATGGAGACTCAATGATCAAATCTGCTCCCTCTGGCAGTTCAAACGTTTCAATTGTCCCTGGTAAAGGAAAATAAAATAACACATTTGGATTACCTCAAAAAAGTACTTGTAGTTGTTAATGTTGTTATTGTACAGTTGCTTGTTAATGTTAATCACCAGTGGAACACTGTAACAGTCATGAAAAACCTTTACTGCCACAGTGCTACACCACTATTGGTAATACACTACGACTTGGTCATTGCCATACTGGTAACAACTAATTTAGGAAGCGTGTTTTATAGGGTTAAGGGGCTATGTCTTGATTCTCTCAGTAGTACACTGAATTCTGAAGTCTTGAGTCAAGTACCAAAGCATATGAATAAATTTTTTCTGCTTGTATTAGGCCCACTCTGTGAATGTGAGACACGATTTAGTGAGGCCATCCAAAAATGCCCTGGCTCTTAATTTAGTCCAAGTCTTGGTCCTGAATGCAAATTACACCATGTGTGACCCTGTGAATGTTAACGTTTTCATAAATGCTTCTACTTTAAAAAAAAAAACTAAAATTCATTCGTCGACAAGTAGCTTCATTACTTACCCTGATAACCTTCTTCAAAGGCGGGAAATCCATGCAGCCTGGATGATTCACAGTCAATATACGTTTCTGAAAGAAACGGGGAAAAAAAAGAAATTAGCTCATGAGAAAAGCAACTTCAGGGTTTTGCATCAAAGCTCTTCAATTACTAGGCCTATATGTGATAGGCCTATGTAGGTGAATAGCTTAGGCAGATGCATGACGTTCTTGGCCATGACACTAAAAACTTCTTTCAGCATTACATTTTCTACATACTTACCTGCACCATGGTTTGGTAAATCCTGTGTAAACCCAACTCCCCATAGTGAGACAGTCACGACCAAGCAGAACAGAAATCCGTTTTTAAGCTCCATTTCATCCTTTTCCAAAATTGTGGTAGAGCCACTGCACATTTTCAAACACCCGTATGCATATCTTCGATGTTCACTGCTTGCACCCTTCTACACACTGAACAAAAAAAAGGATGGAAGTCTTATGGTGAAAAAAATCCCTAAGATAGCCGGGAGTCCAGAGGTCAGTACACCACAGGTTGTCTCAGTTCTCTAGGTTAAAAGGAGCAGTGCTTACGTAATACAGTATATCTGACAAAAGCTACATATACCTGTCAGACACATACTGTCATTAAGCACAGCTCTTTATACAATGATACATTGGGAAAACTATGGATGGATACATCACTGATCACCTTGAAATCATCTGTTATTTCATTCATAATATGCCTGTATGAAAAAAAGTGTTCATTTAATTCACTGGTAAGATTATGTATTTATAAATAATGAATCAATATTTATTAGAAAAGGAGAAATGTTTACTTTTGCAAACATACATAATTGCCCTCAGCAAATGTTTACTTTTGAAAACATACATAATTGAAGCAGCAAATAAAGTACCATGCCTAAATAAAAAATCAGTCTGTTGTTGAAACCTGTTGTAAATGACTCATAGAGAAATGCCAGTAAACATCGGCTGCAATGATATTATTGTTTTATTAGTTTATACTTTGGCTATGGTTTATCCGTTGGCCAGTCTCTCTCTTGTTATCTGATAGGTGTACCTTGTCCCAATGAGTATTTACAGCCATTAGATTGATCAGATTCAGAAACATAACTTGTACACTCTCAGAAGTACAGGTCAGAAAAAGTACCCATCTTGTCGCTGTGCCAGTACCCTCAAGGGGGGTACCATTGCGTCATACTTTTTTAGTCACAAATATGTTCCTATAGGCCACAAATGGCTCGTCACTCTACACTGTAACAAATAGCTGTTTATTTACGGCAATTCTGCAACAGCATTCTACTGTTTTTCGAAAAAACAGACAACTACTGTGAAAATATTACTTTGAGTCACATATCGTCGGCTTGCTACCAAAACCGCCTAAGTCCGAATTTGGTCGAAATGAGATTTTTGCATAAACTTACTCCCCTACCACAGCTGCATCACCCTGCCTTTCTGCCAGGGTCATTGATCAATCACAACAGTAACCAGAGTCAAAAATCTGTATGTATAAAGTCACACACTGCCTATGAGAAAATGAATGACCAGGGACGTAGCTATAGGGAGGACAAGGAGGGCATTTGCCTGTAGGCCTAGGGCCCTCCTGCAGGTGGCAGGGGTAGGGGCCCTATTATGATCTTGGTAGGTGGTATGTTCATCCTGGGGCCCTGTGCACAATTGTTCTGCCAATGTGAATGACTTGGGTAACTTGACTTAGCCATTTTTGATGCAAGAAACAGTTTATTTACATCTGTTAAGAGTTTCTCTCTCTCTCTCTCTCTCTCTCTCTCTCTCTCTCTCTCTCTCTCTCTCTCTCTCTCTCTCTCTCTCTCTCTCTCTCTCTCTCTCTCTTCAAAGACAATGGCCATGTTTCAAAACTTCATCCTTAGACATCTGTCTGAGATAATCTGGTTAACACACAATGGTTGTAGCCTTACATTAATTTATGATTGTAGCCTTAAATAGAATTGAGCAATTATTAATCATGTGCTTTATTTGATATTATCACAGGTTTAAAAAATACTGCCATAAGCTACATCCTCTTATGACAATCTGTTATTTCATACATTTATCTAATATTTTATTATGTAGATCTTGAAAGGCATTGGGTTGATATCACTAGTGCAACACATTGTTGCATACACAGTAGGATAACTGACTCCATTGTGTAAGGGATCCAGTAGTGCTTCTATACCATATTCTGCATGCCACGGTCATGGTGTTGAAGTGGGAAGGTCACAGTTCTATGACCAGGTGACCTCTGTCATGGGCAAGGATGAGAAGGTGGGGCAGTTCTATGAGCATGGACAATAGCAGAAGTTGATCAAAGATGATACACAAGGAGGAGACAGTTTGTGAGGAGGTACAAGGACCAAAAGAAGTGCCCCACCCCTTCATCCTCCTCCATGACTGATGGGACCTCAACATGGAGATTGGAGGCCACTGCATGGCTTTCTCTGTGTGGTACTGCAATCTGATGAGAATGTAAATAATGATTTCATTGAAAGCTAATATGACTGAAAGTGTTAGAAAGTAAAAGAAATCTGTGAAAATCTGTTGGTAGACATGAGATTTACCAGCATGCTAGATTGTTACAAGGTCTACAAAAATATTTCAATTATTCACCATTTCCAAGATTAAAGTTTTTTCCATTATTTTGAGTAATTACTACTTTTTGGGAATGCACGCACCAAGCAATACATGGGTGTTAAGTGCAGGCGCAGACGCTGACCTTTGTTTGTCTTTTGTCATTAAGGATTCAAGTTTGGGATAAAAATTAAAAAGAATAGTATAACTATCAAAATAATGTGCAGTGCATTGTTCTTGTTGTGCTGCATCAAATAATTTATTTTAAAGTGTTTTGTTTTCCTTAGGAGCCATTTCATGTTTGACTTGCAGCTTCACTCAAAATAAATAAAGAAAATAAATTAACATCTTAGACAGGTACTGTTTGTAGTGGACCAATGACACAGACATGATGACAGGATGATGCAGATGTGGTAGGGGAGTAAAGTTCTGCAAAAATCTCCTTTGACCAAAATTATTAGGGGGGACTCACAATTGCTCTTTGCCCAGGGTCTCAGATTTCCTAGAACCGCCACTGATGTTTGGCGCCCCCTTTGGCGATTAGTTTTTCCCTGTTTTCCGAAAACCCCAAAATCGGACTTAGGCGGTTTTGGTAGCAAGCCGACGATATTGAGCATAAACAGTAAGTACTGCACAATAGCAGTATTCGCCGTTGTGGAAAAAACTAGAGATGCACCGGATCCTGATTTTTAGGATCGTGCCGGATACCAGATCCACTGCTTAAGATCCTGCCGGATCCGGAACCGGATACCGGATCCTACAAAAGGGTTGAAACATATAGTCTACTCGCACACGTGGGCCCTTTTCATTACGTTGGCGCAAACTATTTTTTAGACTCATTGGCTTATTGCCACACTGCCTGCAATAGCCGCTTCCAAAGGGATTTCACTCCATGCAGTGATTGGGGTTGTGAAAGACTGAAAAGCTTAGGCTAGACATGCACCAGACCCTGATTTTTAGGTAACATGCCGGATACCGGATCCACTGCTTAAGATCCTGCCGGACCTGGATCCTGTGAAAAACTCTATTATCCTGACGGATCCGGAACCGGAACCGGATCCGGATCCGGTGCATCTCTAGAAAATAACAAGGTATTTTAGGCAGCACCATTGAAACCCATTCATCCTCCACTTGTCCATGATCACCATCAAACTTCAATACCACCTGAAGAACTGAAGTCATTCTGACTGGTTAAAGATTATCTGATACTGTCAAGCATGATGAAACAATTTCTAAGGAAACTACAATACTTAAAAAGTGCTTGATGCAGCAAAGTGTGAGTAGCACATGCATTTTGATAGTGATGAAAGTGTGAATGGCTGAAACATTTTAAGAACTTGTAACACTCTTGCAACAAACGGCCCCATCTAAACCAATCTGCTAATCAGTGCCTGGCCTCACCTGAGTAGGGCTGTTATGCCATTATTCAATTACGGGCGTCACCTGCCAAGGGCCTGATGACTCTGGTCACATGGTACTCTTGCACCTGTATATAAATCTGGACTATCAACACTTCAGTTGCTTGCCTGCCTGCTGGCTGGCCTGCATGGCACAGCATAGCACTTGTTTGCCTACAAGCTTGCCTACAAGCTTGCTTACATGCTTGCACACTTTCCTCTTTGTGAAAGCTTGCTGTATGTGGCATCATTTGTGGCATTGTTGCATATAATGTGCCTGCTGCAAATTAGGCATTGCTTTGAGAGCTAGCTTGTAGTGCTGCTTGTTTGCTGTGCTAATTGGTGCAAAATATTTTTTTAAAGACTGACCAATGCTATATTCATCATTGGCTCATCAAGAGATACAGTAAAAAGCCCACCTCGCACACTATCATTGTAACATAGCACTGCGTACTCTGAAATTTGATTCATGCCCACACTTTCAAAGGACCACCGCAAACCATTTTCTCAATACAGCATAGCGCCATAGTATCATGCTCAAGGCACTCCAGTCATGGTGAACGATGGGAGGGTGGGGTGGTAACATGGCCAGGGTACCACAGTTATGGAGAATGATGGGTGGGGTGGGAAGTTGCCATGGCCATATTCATGAATACAACTATGACCCAGTATTTGCCTGTCATCACACAGTACAATTCAACTTTTTAACTGAAATGTACTGTTATTTTACTTATACTACTGCATAAATATTGTAGAGCACTTTTAGTTTAACAATACTAATACTGTGAACGTACTGTAGAGTAGGGACTGAAAGCAAGGGAAACAGTTAAAAATCTTGGGGTCCTCATTGACAGTGACCTAAACTTCAACAGTCACATGAAAGCTATTACTAAGTCTGCATTTTATCACATAAAAAACGTCTCTAAATTTAGGGGCCTGATGTCTAAACATGATCTGGAGAAGCTAATACATGCCTTTATTTCTAGTAAAGTTGATTACTGTAACAGTCTTTTTACTGGCCTCCCCAATAAAACCATTAAACAGCTTCAACTTGTACAAAACGCAGCTGCAAGGGTTCTTACAAAGACAAGGAAGTTCGACCACATTACTCCAATTTTAAGATCGCTGCATTGGCTCCCAGTAAGCTACAGAATTGATTTTAAGGCTATGCTACTTGTGTTTAAATCACTAAATGGAATGGGACCCACATATCTACTGGATATGTTTCAGCTGTATGCACCAACTAGGTCACTAAGGTCAACGGAGAAGAATTTGCTGGTGATTCCAAAAGTCAAAACAAAGTGTGGAGAGGCAGCCTTTAGCTTCTATGCTTCAAAGCTTTGGAACCAGCTTCCAGATGACATAAAAAATGCACCCACTATTGATAGCTTTAAATCTAGACTCAAGACAAAGCTGTTCTCAGATGCTTTCCCCTAGCTTAAATTACTTATTCTTATTATTTTTATTTTTTATTTAATTTGTTTCATTTTATTTTATTTTATTATTATTTTTACCTTATGTTTTATCTTAATGTTTTTAAATGCTTTTTGACTCTAATTCATTTCCTTCTTTCTTCCCTGTTTCCTTTCATTTACATTTGTTAACTTTGTGAAGCACATTGAGTTGCACCTGTGTATGAAATGCGCTATATAAATAAACTTGCCTTGCCTTGCCTTACTGTTATTTAACAGTTCAATTGCTGCTGAAAAAATGTTATATACTGTGATACATTAAACAGCAATGAGCTGTATTTGATTTTTGGTGTGAAATAACAGTAGAATTACAGGTAAATATAATTGCCAGTAACTGCCGTTATTTTGCAGGGAAATTTTCTTAGAGTGTAGTGGTTCACTCCAAGAACTTATTCGATTTACCTATGAAAATGGAATGGAATATTTTCCTATGGAACGTCCACCTGATTAAATCTCATTTAAAATCAAGATTTGTTGATTTAACATGATAACCTTTTGTTCATTTAACTTAAGTTGTTGGGTTGATATGAGGTTGTCTGTATACACAGCATTCAAATTAGATTGATCCTTGCACACCACAAAATTAAAAGGGACCGTATGGGGCGAACTAAACCATCCTTAACCTTAACAGTAAGACAGACAACTTTATCTAACCTGTGGGATTTTTTATATTTTTTATATATTTTTTATACTTTGATAAACAAAGGACAATAAACTAACATAAAGAAACATAAATCCAACTCCGTTAACACAAACATAGGCTGGAGAAGCAGCAGCCACAGGTTTAACACACAAAGCCTCTAATATGCAGCAGGAACCAGTTTCTTTTAAGGAGAGCATGATTGGAGGCTTAAGGAGAGCATGATTTGAGGCTTAACAAGATTCATGACGTTTCCAGGTGATCTCAATGAAGCCACGACCGAGATCATCTGAGGTAGCTGATCCACTTGAGGCAATGTAGAGCAAGAATGAAAAACCAAAATCATGCAGCCGTAACAATCTTTAACTAGCACATGGTGAGGAGTAGGCCTAAGCAGGGGGTGTTCACTCCCGGAACTAGCTACTAGCCACAACTGGCTAACCCTAACCCTAAACCAAGTGAAAAATGAATGGGTGTCAATGGAGTTTTCTACTATTCAATTTTTTTTGTTTTTTTACAATGTTTTGCCCTGAAATATTAATATTCAGCTTGAAGCTAGAAATAATAAGACCTAATTTGAGTATCGTCTCAATTTTTTTTGCGCCACTAGATCATTATATATTGGGTCACTCACGGAGCTCAAGTTATGAGGCCAAACCCATAAACATTAGCAGAATGCTAGTGTAGCAGTAGAGCTTTCTATTGCTGTCAGTCATGTCTGTTTCATCCCTGTGCACGTTTGACACTTTGGTGACAGTCCCCCCAGCGGGGCTTCACCTGAGCTCACGATTGGGTGACCGCAAGCCACACCTGCATAAAGAAGATGGCGACGCAAACATTCAGTGCTTTTGCTGAGAGGAACAGACTTGCTAGCAGCTCTGGCTGTATGCTCCTCATCGCTTTTGCCCCGGAGGGAACTCGTCGTGCCCCTGGCTGCTCGGTAGGTTGCTGTTCCTCTGCACTCACGTTTCTTGTCCTGGATTGCGTTCGGATCTTAACGCATTCTATTTGTTTCAGCTTGGGCTAATTGATTGCCATCTGCGCAGCTGTATGGCTCCATCTCTTCCCCTCCGACACGCTTGCTGACCCTTGTCCAGGTGAGTTTCTAATGCTCGCTGGCGTGTGCACTTCACTTTTCCTGGGGGCAACATGCTGACATTATTCTCGGTTCACAGCATCCATCACGAGACGATGCGGTAAGCGAAGTCTCTCCACCTTGGCAGCGTGTGCCTCTCTGGACGGCGTGTGCCGGCTACATCGGTAGGTTCTCCTTCTCATACCCTTCTAACTGTCTTAGTTAGGCGCGTTATGTAAATACAAATAGGCGCTTTAAGTAAATGCATTTATTTTGTATTCTCCATTAGGGCCCGTGGGGCTTCCAACCATTACGGTCAGAGTTGCCGCTTTGTCCTCCCCTGTCCTGTTCCTCCTGTCTGCTCACGGTGACTGCCGCCCCTCGCCTATTGCTTGCGTCTCTGCTGCTTGGCCGCTTTGTGTGTTGGACGCGGGTGCATGACGCTTAGCCTATGCTTGCTGCTTGCTATAACTGCTTGGCATCACCTGTCCCGTGATTTGTGTTTCTCTGTGTGTGTGTCCTGTCTGTTCAGTCCCTGTCCATTTGGTGCACGCTGCTTGAGCTTGGTGGCGGTGCGCCAATGCCCAGTTAATGGGGCTTTTCCAAATATCAAAATCTGTTGTGCTGATGTGCTAATTTGCATGGTGTGTCTTTCTGTTTGCTGTGTTTCATGTGATTTGATTTATTTCTTTACTTCATTTATATTGTGTGCAGTGCTTTTCATTTATTTACTTTTTGTTTGCGGTGTGTCCTCTTTAATATTTTGTTTTGGCTCAGCATCATTGGTTTTGTTTTGGGAATACCTCCACTAGGGTGGAGCACTAGGCTACTTGTAGCCCAGGCCAGTGTGTGTGTGTGTGTGTGTGTGTATGTGAGTGTGTGTGAAATTCTTATACCGGTATTTTAAATATTATTCTATATGTGACTATTAAATGAAAATAAAGATTTGTAATTGTTTGTAACCCACGTCTCTGTCATCTCTGCCCTAAAACCTGTGTGGTTAACGTAATATTGAGTTGCACAAATTGGTGCTTAAAGTAGTATCTACCTCTCGGTACTGTTACAATCTGGCGCTGTGAGCAAAGGGTCAAAGAATCAGAGACGTGGGTCTTGTATTTTTTTTCTTTTTCTATTTTTTTTTCTTCCTCTCTTAAATTTTAATAATGTATGAATGATTGTGCTTTATGTGTTGTGTGTTGTCTCGTTCCCCTTGATTTTTTTTTTAGGACAAAGCGGCAACGTCTGTCTTGCTATCTTTTACCATCTAGCCCGGTGGCGGTTTTGGATGTCCCACGGTCTCTTGTCATCACCTGAGTAAGTAATCTTGCCTCCATTATGAGTGATACAGAAAATGTACAAGATTTGATGGCTCAGTTAAGGGCTGAGAATGAGAAGTTACGACAGGACCTGGCTAGCGCTAGGCCATTGAGTGCTATCTCTGCTGAGGCATCTACAGAGTCTTCAAATACACCGTCAAACGTAAGTGATGATGTTGTAGTGCCACAATCAGCTAATAGTGTTGCCCCCCGAACAGAGAGGCTTGTGTTTGTGCCACGCGATCGGAAGTGTCCACAGTTTAGTGGTAGGTCTGGTATGAGGATAGAAGAATGGGTTGAAGAGGCTCAGGCATGCATGCGTGCACGACACTTGTCAGGCTCAGATCAAGCGTTCTTTCTTTATGATCACCTGGTGGGGGAAGCGAGAGAAGAGATAAAATTCCGGCCTAGTGCAGAACGCAAGGACCCCGACAAAATAATTTCCATCTTGAAAGAATTGTACGGGTGCTCTAAATCCTACGTCGCTCTCCAAGAAAGCTTCTTTTCTCGAAAACAGCAGGATGGAGAGACCCTGCAAGAGTTCTCTTTGGCTTTGTTGAGCCTAATGGACAAAGTGAAGAAGTCTGCTCCTGATTCTGTCCCTAACTCTGAAGTTCTTTTGCGGGATCAATTCACAGAGCATGTGATGGATGGGGCTCTCCGCCGAGAACTAAAACAATTCGTACGCAGGGAGCCGCAAGCTACCTTGCTCAAGGTGCGTGCGGAGGCCATTAGGTGGGAACGTGAGGGCATGCCTGGTGCGTCTAGGGCCCGTAGTTACTCATTGCCGGCCGTACAGGGCTTACAGTATGGTGTCCAGAGACAGCCTCCAATGGCACACAGTGGTCAGCCACACAGTACTGAGCTCAGCGAACTGAAGGAGATTCTTAAACAGCAACAGGACCAGCTTAACCAGCTGACTCAAAGTGTTGCTTCCTTGCAGGCGCCTCGTCAACCTCCACGTTCTCTTCCACGGCAGCCATTGATCTGCCGTAGGTGTCAGGGCCATGGACACTATGCTCGTGACTGCGATGGGGTGCGGGTGCGACCGCAGGCCCAGGCTGCTCTGCCCTCTACGGACCGATCCTCTAGTGGCAACCCACCTACTCCGGCGGGAAACTTCTACTCACCTCGTTGCTGAGTCACAGCTTGGTTGGGGACTCGACTGACTCACAGGAGTTGACTGTTCGGCCGAACACAGCAAGTTTGGTGGCATCCTGTCCTCACTTGGACGTATCCATTGGAGGGGTGCAGGTGCCCTGCCTTATCGACACTGGATCCATGGTCTCCACTGTGACTGAAGCTTTCTTTCAAAAGCATTTGGCACCCAGGGGGCCAAATAGTCTGAAATCATGCAACTGGCTCCAGCTTCGTGCCGCCAATGGGTTGGCCATCCCCTATATTGGCTACATGGAGTTGGATGTCCAGCTTTGTGGCAAGACGATGCCAAACTGCGGGATCTTGGTAGTTAAGGACCCCCCAGAGGCCCTTAATCAGGTGCCTGGAGTGCTAGGAATGAATGTCCTGAGCAAATGCTACCAAGAGCTGTTCGGCCAGCATGGGCCCGCTCTCCTAAGAGACCCTGCAATATCCAGGGCCCCAGCACCCCTTTTTCACGCTTTCCAGCATTGCCATCAGGCCGACGTTCAGCCCTCTGCTAGTGCAGTAGGCCATGTGAAGGTCAGAGGACGGAGGGCTTGCCGTATACCAGGTGGGGTCATGAAGTTGGTTCCGGCCACTTGTTCTGTCCAATACACTAGTGGTGTTGTACTGTTTGAACCTTTAGACTCCGGCCTGCCTTCAGGGTTGCTGGCGTCACCCGCCTTGGTACGAGTCAACAATGGTACTGCTTGCATTCCAGTTGTTAATGTCGGCACCACGGATGTCCTATTGTATCCTCGTATAGCCTTAGGCACACTACAATGTGTCCACGTGGTTAGTCTGCCGGCAGGGGTGTCAGAGGCCCCAACAGTTGCAGCTACCGTCGCCTCTCAGGCAGTTGACTCGGTGCAACCCACCATTCAAGAGCAAATAGCTCAATTGGATTTATCCAGTTCTTTAAGCAGCGCTGAACAGGGACAGGTCCGCGCTTTACTTGAACAGTTTGACGCTGTGTTCTCTGCCCATGATGCTGATCTGGGCTGCACCAATCTGCTTTCTCATGACATCCCGCTTCTGGACGATGTGCCAGTTCGCCAGAGGTACCGCCGCATACCCCCTTCTGACTACGACATGGTAAAAGCACACATCAACCAACTGCTTGACTCCCAGATCATCCGGGAAAGCTGTAGTCCATACGCTTCGCCAATTGTATTGGTGAAGAAAAAGGACGGCAAACTGCGGTTGTGTGTTGACTACCGCCAACTCAATTCCAAAACCCGGAAGGACGCATTCCCACTTCCGCGCATCGAAGAGTCGCTTGATGCCTTATCCGGGGCCCGCTTTTTCTCCACTTTGGACTTGGCGAGTGGATATAACCAGGTTCCAGTCACTGAACAGGACAAGCCGAAGACCGCTTTTTGCACCCCATTTGGCTTATTCGAATGGAACCGAATGCCATTTGGGCTCTGCAACGCTCCATCTACGTTCCAACGCCTCATGCAGCGTCTCTTTGGCGACCAGCAGTGCCAGTCGCTGCTCCTGTATCTTGATGACATCATCGTGTATTCAGCCACGGTCGCACAACACTTGGAACGGTTGACACTAGTGCTTAGTCGGCTTCAGCGGGAAGGTCTCAAAGCAAAGTTAAGCAAGTGTGCTTTCTTTCAAAGAGAGGTGAACTACCTCGGCCATGTCGTGCCGGACGAGGGGGTAGCCACGGACCCTGGCAAGATTGCTGCCGTAGCAGAGTGGCGGGTGCCCAGTACGGTTTCAGAGTTGCGGTCATTCCTTGGGTTTGCTAGTTATTACCGGCGCTTTGTGGAGGGGTTCGCCAAATTGGCAGCCCCTCTGCACAGGCTGGTGGCCGAGCAAACTGCAAATAAGGGCAGATCTGCTAACAAAATATTGGCCAGTTCTTGGACAGCAGCTTGCCAGGCAAGTTTCGATGACTTGAAAGAGAAACTCACCACAGCCCCGGTACTGGCGTATGCTGACTTTTCCCTACCCTTCATCCTGGAAGTGGACGCCAGTCACGGAGGACTGGGGGCTGTCCTCTCTCAGGAGCAGGGAGGGAAAGTGAGGCCCGTCGCCTACGCCAGTCGCAGTTTACGGCCCACAGAGCGAAACATGACTAACTATAGTTCCATGAAATTGGAATTTTTGGCGCTGAAGTGGGCCGTAGCTGAAAAGTTCCGGGAATATTTGTGGGGAAACAAATGTGTGGTGTATACAGACAATAATCCCCTTAGCCACCTGGCAACCGCCAAACTGGGCGCAACCGAACAGCGCTGGGCATCGCAATTGGCCTCCTTTGACATCTCTTTGCGATATCGCTCCGGTCGAAGTAATGGCAATGCAGATGGCCTCTCGCGACAAAACACAGCTGACACCCCACTGCAAAGCCTTCTTCCCGGCACTGCTGTGACTGCGTCCCTGCAGCAGGCTGTCGCATCAGTGCCCACACTCCGGGCAGGTCAGTCCCTCATCTCCGCCCTCCCTAGCCATACTCCTGCTGACTTGGGTGGGTTGCAGCTGGCCGATCCAATCGTCGGAAAGGCCTTGCACTTCTGGCGACGGAAGAGACGGCCTGGACCTGAAGAACGCAAGCAGCTGTCCAAGCAGGTGTTGATCCTGATCGGACAGTGGGGTCGGCTGGTGGAACAGGAAGGCGTGTTGTATAGGCGAATCTTCCGCAAGGAAGGGGGGGAGGCGGTGCTGCAATTGGTGGTACCCACCTGCTTGCACCACGAAGTGCTGACCCAGATGCATACGGAACATGGACATCAAGGCATTGAGCGCACTACAGAGCTTCTTCGCTTGCGTTGTTACTGGCCTGGCATAACTGCAGATGTTGTGCGTTGGTGCCAGGACTGCGAAAGGTGCAAGTTGGCTAAGGATGTTAAGCCGGGTGCGCCCAGTTTTATGGGACACTTGCTGGCTGCCCGCCCCAATGAGATTCTGGCACTGGACTTTACGTTGCTTGAACCATCTGCATCAGGCCATGAAAATGTGTTGGTGCTAACAGATGTGTTTAGCAAGTATACTTTGGCGGTGCCCACTAGGGATCAGCGTGCGGCTACTGTGGCTAAGGTACTTGTCGAAGAGTGGATCTGTAAGTTTGGGGTGCCGGGTCGCATTCATTCAGACCAGGGACGGTGCTTTGAGTCTTTGCTTCTACAGCAGTTGTGCAGCTTTTATGGGGTACAGAAGTCGCGCACAACACCTTATCATCCGGCCGGTAACGGCCAGTGCGAACGATTCAACCGGACACTTCACAATCTCCTGCGCACTCTGCCCGTGTCGAGGAAGAGGGATTGGGTCGCTTGCTTACCCCAGCTCCTGTTCTGCTACAACAGTACCCCTCATCAGACCACCGGGGAATCTCCGCACTTCCTCATGTTCGGCCAGGAGCCGCGTCTCCCAATTGATTTCTTGTTGGGCCGAGTCCCAGAACCGATAGCTGGAGAGGTGCACGACTGGATCTTTGAGCACCAAACTCGGCTCAGGGTAGTAGGGGAAAAGGTTGGGGAGCGTTTACAGCTGGCGGCTGACCGTCGAAAGGCAAATCATGACGCCAACGCCATTGATGCACCACTGGAGGAGGGTCAGCGTGTCTACTTGCGAGATCAAACCGTAAGAGGCCGCCATAAGATCCATGATCTGTGGAGTCCTGTGGTGTATCAGGTCATTAAGGCGCCTCCAACAGGAGGTTCAGTTTACACCATTGCCCCGGAGGGTGAGCCCCAACAAGTTAAACATGTGCATCGCACCATGCTGAAAGCATGCGGGGAGAGGGCCCCCTCAGGCCGTGTTGAGTCAGAGGCCTCTCCAGTTGTAGGTAACTCTCCGGAAGATGACAACTCTGATGCAGAGGATCTGTTTGTCGCAGCCCCTGAAACCCCTGCCTTGTCTGGCAGGACCACTTTAGACTGCAACACAGCCGTTCTTGAAGATCGTACCCTTGTCTTGCCCGGCACCGTTGGGGCAGATGGCAGTGATTCACCGCTTCCCAGTCCTACAGCCTCACCGCTTCCTAGCCCCACCAACTCAGTGGCAGACCCTGGGGGTCAACGGCGCACGACTCGCGCTACAGCAGGACAACACTCTAACCCCCACCGGCTTCCGCGTACGGTCAACAGTTCTGCGAGGGAAGTAGACAACCAAGACCCCTAGCTGGTGGTGTGGCAAGTTCTCTTTGGGGTCGTCGGGACGACGACTCAAATGGGGGGGGCAGATTGTAGCAGTAGAGCTTTCTATTGCTGTCAGTCATGTCTGTTTCATCCCTGTGCACGTTTGACACTTTGGTGACAGTCCCCCCAGCGGGGCTTCACCTGAGCTCACGATTGGGTGACCGCAAGCCACACCTGCATAAAGAAGATGGCGACGCAAACATTCAGTGCTTTTGCTGAGAGGAACAGACTTGCTAGCAGCTCTGGCTGTATGCTCCTCATCGCTTTTGCCCCGGAGGGAACTCGTCGTGCCCCTGGCTGCTCGGTAGGTTGCTGTTCCTCTGCACTCACGTTTCTTGTCCCGGATTGCGTTCGGATCTTAACGCATTCTATTCGTTTCAGCTTGGGCTAATTGATTGCCATCTGCGCAGCTGTATGGCTCCATCTCTTCCCCTCCGACACGCTTGCTGACCCTTGTCCAGGTGAGTTTCTAATGCTCGCTGGCGTGTGCACTTCACTTTTCCTGGGGGCAACATGCTGACATTATTCTCGGTTCACAGCATCCATCACGAGACGATGCGGTAAGCGAAGTCTCTCCACCTTGGCAGCGTGTGCCTCTCTGGACGGCGTGTGCCGGCTACATCGGTAGGTTCTCCTTCTCATACCCTTCTAACTGTCTTAGTTAGGCGCGTTATGTAAATACAAATAGGCGCTTTAAGTAAATGCATTTATTTTGTATTCTCCATTAGGGCCCGTGGGGCTTCCAACCATTACGGTCAGAGTTGCCGCTTTGTCCTCCCCTGTCCTGTTCCTCCTGTCTGCTCACGGTGACTGCCGCCCCTCGCCTATTGCTTGCGTCTCTGCTGCTTGGCCGCTTTGTGTGTTGGACGCGGGTGCATGACGCTTAGCCTATGCTTGCTATAACTGCTTGGCATCACCTGTCCCGTGATTTGTGTTTCTCTGTGTGTGTGTCCTGTCTGTTCAGTCCCTGTCCATTTGGTGCACGCTGCTTGAGCTTGGTGGCGGTGCGCCAATGCCCAGTTAATGGGGCTTTTCCAAATATCAAAATCTGTTGTGCTGATGTGCTAATTTGCATGGTGTGTCTTTCTGTTTGCTGTGTTTCATGTGATTTGATTTATTTCTTTACTTCATTTATATTGTGTGCAGTGCTTTTCATTTATTTACTTTTTGTTTGCGGTGTGTCCTCTTTAATATTTTGTTTTGGCTCAGCATCATTGGTTTTGTTTTGGGAATACCTCCACTAGGGTGGAGCACTAGGCTACTTGTAGCCCAGGCCAGTGTGTGTGTGTGTGTGTGTGTGTATGTGAGTGTGTGTGAAATTCTTATACCGGTATTTTAAATATTATTCTATATGTGACTATTAAATGAAAATAAAGATTTGTAATTGTTTGTAACCCACGTCTCTGTCATCTCTGCCCTAAAACCTGTGTGGTTAACGTAATATTGAGTTGCACAAATTGGTGCTTAAAGTAGTATCTACCTCTCGGTACTGTTACACTAGCGACTACAGGTCGAAAACTAAACACCTAAAACATTTCATTTCCTTTATTGTTTATTTAGCAGGGACAGTGCACAATATACAATTGAGTCAGATTATGGCCACACGGCTAATTTTCATCTGTAGTCCCTGGACAGGAATTGATGTTAAGATAAAAACAAAAAGGATTAAAATGAATAATAATACAAGAATTTGATAATACAATTAAAAGGTGCCCAATGTGCAAATATAGGCCCACAATATTGCATGGCCAAGAAGGCATATATAGTTAAAAGAATACAACAAAGAATTAAAGTAAACATAAAACACCAAACACAAGATAAATGATTAAAAAATGTTCACATTGCTGCCTTGTTTTTAGCAATTTCTTGAGACCTGATTTAAAACTACTGAGTGTGTTACTTTGCCTAATACCTACAAGTACTGTACAGGAATACTGTTCCATAGCCCTGTTGTTTTTACAGAAAAGGCACTTTGACCAAAAGTGGTACTTCTAAACACACTTGATGAGTCTCCTCTAGATGATGCTCTTGTGCTGTTTTCTGCTCTACTCAGACTCACACATTTCTTAAGGGGAGGGAGAGCAAGATCATTTACAATTTTAAAAAATAAACAGCAGTTGGAAAAAGAAATAAAATTGTCCAGACTAAATAAACCATACTTCTGTATGATGGGACAGTGGTGGTATAAATTAGATTTTTTTTCAAGAATTTTAAGAGCCTTTTTATAGGATTTGCGAATCAGTAACGGCAGTTGTATTTGCTTAGGACCAGGTGGTCGAGCAATATGAGATGTGAGTTAAAATCATTGAGTGGAAAGTTTCGCTGCCTCTGTGGTCAACTGATTCCTTATTATCTTAAAATGTACGAGGTTCATTTAACTCGACCATTGACCTTTTTAATATGTTTTTTAAAACCTAAGTGGGAGTCAACAATGACCCCTAAGTAGGGTATTTAAAATCCTCTACTACCTTGAGCCTTTCTCCCTTAACAAATATGTCCGGTTCGTGAGTGGTCTTTTTACGTATAGTGAAATACATTTGAAAATATAGCCTATTATATAACACCAGCCATAATGCTTAGCAGGAATATTTTGTTGATGAGATTTGTGACTGGAAATTGCAGTAGCAATGTATTTAGCATTTAGCCCTATGTGCTCCCTTTTCCATTTCATACGTTTTCCCAAATGAAAGACTTGCCAAGTCTCGCCAACTAGTGGACACTCAAGAGGAACTGCAGTATGCATGCAAGGCTAACTAGCTACCATGGGAACCAATCGGACTGAATCTTCTCCTCTATTCTAATTTCTCTGGCCTAAGTAAATGTCCTGCATGAATTTGGTATAACATGGCAAAGATGGCACCCAGTTTCACTTTGTCCATTTTAAACTCTTAATGTCTTCTAAACACTTTTCATCACAGAGGATCAGTCTTCAAACACAACCTACACAGATTGGTTGGGAATATGCGTTGTCCATATCAAACCTCTTTGAAACTGCACTTACCAGAGTCCTTCAAAGATGCCCTCAAATTCAAATGTGAACATTTTCCGAGCAAGTTTAAGCCCCCATAAAAATGTGATAAATGACAAGAGGATGTGTAAACATCCACATATCACAAGTACATGTTCCAAATGTTATCCCTTGTAATTAATCAGGACCTATTTTAAAGAGGCACTAGGTAAGATGACGTCATTTGCATGCTGCCCATGGCATGCCTGTCTCAAAATCTACACCGTAATAAAAAAATCTGTTCAAATAAACTCACTGTGAGACTGTTTTCATCCTGGAATTCCAGCAGTTGATACAAATCTGAATACGGTGTGCGAGATCAACGTGGGGCTCGATTGACTGGGGATGACAGATAAACAGCTGTTCACTGCGGCTAGAGGAGACACATGGTGCGTCTTAAGTTCAATTTCACACTTTGGAAATTAGTACACTGCACTAAGGTTCGACAAGTCGAGCATCTCGTCGTACTAAAATAACGATGCATGCACTTTTTCGCTATGTTATGGAGCTATAGTGCCATACCGGCGGAGTGATCTACACTAGAAGCGCACTGATACCGTGCATTCAGACAGTAAATACATCGAGTAAACCAACGAAAACACTTCTGAGACTCATTCTTGTGCGTGATTGTATTCTCAAACACATCAGCTACGGTTGTGCAAGGTGTTTCAAATCAAATCAATTTGTGAGTGCGGTGAACACTCCGAGAAACCATCTCCAGTCAATCGAGCCCCACGTTGATCTCGCACAACGGTATGTAAAGCGATGTTTTCAAATGATGTGTTTCCTACGACACTCCCTCGGACCACGCTGCCAAAACTTGCATGTGGGGTTTTCTGACAGAGGACCGTGGATGTGATCACGACAGCCATCGTTCAGTTACTTAAGACTCGCATAAGCGTCGGCTGACTCGGGACCGTGATTAATTTACCTTTTACCTTACCTTTTAATCCTACCTGGAGCCCCTTTAAACATTTTTTTTTTAGAAACGGCAATCTGAAAGTGGGCTCTCTGAGAAATCTGTTCAAAACGAGTCAGGGGGGTACCTTACTAAAACATTTTTAATGACAAAACTACTGTACAAGGAGTTGGGAGCTATAATGTTGCAATTTCCTATTGGGACGTGTGTGAACCTCCTTGAATTTTTTCAGCCAAATCTGAGATGTTTCTTCCGGGATGATTCAGTGATTTGGCAAGCTACATTAAAAAAGTAAGCCATATATTTTTGAAAGATTCCAGGGATACTGTTCTTTGTGAATGTTATTTCTTGCACATGAGACTTTCATTCTTTAATGCTAATTTCATTCTTTTAATTTACTTTTTTTATTTTGTTATGGCAACGAGATGCGGGGCGCTCCTTGTTTGAGCAACTCATGATTGAAGGAACATTTTATTACACAATGGATGGCATGCCAACAACAACAACGACTGGCAGCCCTCATATCACACATTATGAAGACATTTGAGCGTGTTTTGCTACGTACAGATTTGCACAGGTTTGCATTGCATTGATCTCCTACAGCAGCCATTCTCATACTTCAGAACACCAAGGCCCACTTTGAAATGTAAAAAAATTCCGAGGCCCACCAAACCATATAGCCCAATGTAATGTAATGTAATATAAAATGAAATAATATAGGCCCAATACAATATATAATATAATATAATATAATATAATATAATATAATATATATAATCATACATTGTTATGGTGAATAATAAGGTCTTTGCAGAAAGTTGTGGCCACTGAGGGGCATTGGTAAGAATGCACACTGGCTCTTGTTATAAATAATAAATCAGTAATTTCAAATAATCCCTATGCATGTGGGTGGGAAACACATGACTAAAGCTGGGCTTACACTGTGCGACTTTTTCCACGATTTGGCACTCGCACGACTTTTTGGGAGTTGGGCCGATTTCTTGCTCAATCGCAGGTCAATCGTGAGTCTCGTATTGTGCAGTGTACATGGGGTAAAGACAAGCGATTTCACGTCACGATCGTGCAATCGCAGGGTCGCAAGAAAATCAAAACTGTTTGATATCCTGGTCGTGGCTTGTGTGTAGATCGCACAGTTAAAGGGGCATTCCACCGGAGGAGACATGAATATGTAATGAAAGTGGGTCATATATATAGTAGAATAGTAGCATACATTTCTAATTTGGTGCCTTATTGGCCGAGAAAAGGCAGAAAATGACTTTTTAGTGCTAGTGGATTTGTGACAACAATCCCCATAATGCACTGCAATGCTCAAGTTCCACAGGCCACACCCAGTTATTTGGGACTCTACGCATCATCCCTCACTCAGCTTGCAGGCAGTTTTGCCAGATTTGGCTGTTTCCCCGCCCAATTGGGCTGCTTAGGATGGCCTTGTGCGGGTAAAAATGGCATTTAGCAGAAAAACCCGCCCAATTTTAGCCATAGAAATCAATAGAATTGGGCGGGATTTTGAGCTTCTAGGTGGATTTTGAGCATTTTTTGGGCTGGAAATCATGAGCCTCATCTGGCAACCCTGCTTGCAGGTGTATCACAGTGGGACAGACATCACTGGAAAGGAGAAGCTGGAGCACACTGCAGCTTAGTTTTCAATACTTTATTTTGTGCACACACGCGACCAACGTTTCGGTGTTGCTACACCTTCTTCAGAGTCAAATGATAGCAAGAGAGAGACACACATTTCACGACTTGACATTCACAGGTGATCCCACTTGGTTTGGCTAAATTGGTCTCATCTCATTGCAGGTAATTGACCCCACCCCCCAACACCAGGACAAGATTGTAGACAATTAAACAGCTTGCCAACTTCCCAAAACAAAAAAGTGAAAAAACAATACACAAAGAACATTGTCAATAAAACCACAGCTACAATTATTAAAAGACCACAGCCGCGATGCTGGAGCAATTTGTTACAGAAAGCAAGACGTATTGAGTTCCTCATTTATGCCCTGAGACTCCACTGAATTTAGAGTATGAATCCAAAATGCCTTTCTACGAAGCCTTTTTGTCTAATTGTCTGCAATCTTGTCCTGGTGTTGGGGGGTGGTGTCAATTACCTGCAATGAGATGAGACCAATTTAGCCAAACCAAGTGGGATCACCTATGAATGTCAAGTCTTCAAATGTGTGTCTCTCTCTTGCCATCATTTGACTCTGAAGAAGGTGTAGCAACACCAAAACGTTGGTCGCGTGTGTGCACAAAATGAAGTCTTGAAACTAAGCTGCAGTGTGCTCCAACTTCTCCTTTCCATCTATACCAGTGACTTACTGGCAGTCTTGCCAGATGAGGCTGATGATTTCCAGGCCAAAAAATGCTCAAAACCCGCCTGGAAGCACTAAATCCAGCCCAATTCTATTGATGTCTATGGGAAAGATTGGGCGAGTTTTCCTACAAAATGCCATTTTTACCCGCAGACGGCCATCCCAAGCAGCCCAATTGGGTGGGAAACAGCCCAATCTGGCAACACTGCTTACTGGAGCCTCAATACCAGTGATTTCAAAAGCACTGGGACACTGATCTGTGATAGCATTAGGTCCAACCCCCTATGGGCGGGGTTGAAAGGGTGGGGAAAAAGGCTTGTAGTCTCAACAGAAATCTACATCTCTTTCACTTCCTCCTACAATGATGCAAAATGACAATTTTTACATCATTGTAGGAGGAAGTGTTAAGAGGTGAATACGGATTTCTCCTGTCTCAGGGGGAATAGAGAGAGTGTTGCATGACAATACAAAAGTATGACTGGGTGTCTAGCAATGGAAAGCCTAATGCAAATGGGAGGAGTGTCCCTTTAAAGCAGTGCTACGTCCCGATTTCACACTCCACATGCACAAATTAATAGGGCTGTGCGATTCGCTGTTGAGCGCGACCTCATCTCCACCTCAGGTGCGCATGTTCCCTCCTCTGAAGACCGGGGAAACATGCCTGTCGCGTCGCACAGTGGAAGCATTTGGCTCGCATCCGACTGTCGGCTCGTATAGTGTGAGGATTTGAGTCGTGAGATGTGAACTTTTAAATAGTGAAATTCCATCGTTCAGTGTGAGCAGGAGCTTAATACCCACGCCACGAGTGAAAATATCGCACAGTGTATGTCCGGCTTTAGGAGAGAATGACTCCTAAATACTGAATATGAAATTAGCATGGAACAAGCTAGCATTCACAGCTCAGAGAAATATGCATTAGCCTGACATACAGTGAGCTAAATACTAAATGCTCCATTAATATAGGAGGAAATAGCCTACTGTAGCAAGACAAAACAGCAATGTTTCCCCTCACAATCGACTAAAAAAACATTTCAAATAAACATTTTACACATACATCAACAACACCATAAGCATGAAAATAAACCATATCACGAAGGCAGATAGAAAATGTAATTCTGTACTTCGCGGGTTACTCGCGCTAATTAAAAAATTACCTCCACGATTGAAATGAAACAGTGTTTTAAGTTTAAGAGTGATTCTACGAATCGGCTGCGCTTTTAAGTCCATGGATTTTATTTGCCAATTCCACTAACTATTAACTGCACCCAATGATGTCTTGGACATTAGCACACATTTATCTTTCATGTAATACAGACAGTGTAGACATGGCATTATTTCCCTCAGCAAGAATGAATATTTAATACTGGTTTTGGGCGTTTTCATGCCGTCCCGTTTTCCAAATGTCAGATTCAGTCTTCATATTAGCATGCAGGGCTCCAAATTAACTTTTCCCACCAGCAGCCAATTTGGCTAGTAGACATTCTTTCTTACCAGCCAAATGGAAGTTCAACTAGCCATTTTTTTTAGTCTCGCCAAAATAAACTATGCATTAGGCTTATTTTTTTTTTAAATTATGGTCATTTTGTTCAACTATTTCTACAACACAGATACACTATAGGCCTGCATAGGCTACTATATGCCTACATAATAAGCATATTATAGGCTATATATTTTTTCATTATTTTTTAACTTCTGCTTTATTTTTTACTTTCATTACTTAGGCCTAATCAATTTGATTAGTTTTTGTTCAATTCCTCTGAAAACAGCTGAATCACATCACACAAGCCACTCACATAACAGACCTTTAACATACAGTAACCAAGCACACAGCCAAACACTACAAAACCTCACATACGCACACCCCAAGGAAGGAGAAGAGATGAGAGGAAAAGGAGAGGAGAGAGGAGGAGCTCTTCTCTACCATGCGCAACAAAATGACAAGAAACCTAGGGACCATTCCATCATTGGCGCTGAATTCAGCGACGCTTACGCGCAAAAGCGGAGTTTCAACTAACAGCAGCTTAAACTTGAGGCAGACGCCGTTCCACCATTGAGGATCAGCTGCGTCTTGGCTAGTTTCACTTCAGCCGCGCTCATCAAAGCTGGTGTTGCGCTCGTGCACGTTGTACATGGGAAGTCCATATCGACGATTGTCGAAAATGCGACCATGTTGTAGTCTCGGGCATGCCTTGTCAAATCATGTCTTTATCAGAGACAATAGGCGACCATCTGTAGGTGAGCGGTAACGCAACCGCACTTTGCTTGAAAGACCAGCGTTCAATTCCCACCATGCATAATGGCAGATCATAATTCAATTATCAAAGGGAGAGTGAGTCTCGTCCGAACCTCGACTGCCATCATTTCAATGCGCAGAAATAAAATGCTTGCATCATCTAAGGTGTTTTAATTTTATCTTTCAGAAGAATTTCTTTTATGAGAAAAGGCATACAAGGTAAAACGTTAGGCAGAGATAATTGAATCATTGCAATTCAAACTCCAAGCGTAGGCATCTGCAAGGTGGTTGTGAAGACGTTTTTTTTATTGCCAATGCTGAAAATAGCCTAAAGGTCTACATTTAAGGTACCTATTCCTATTGCTTGACAGCAAATGAAGCCAGCCACAAAGCGACATCAAAAGAGAGAATAAGCAAATGTATGTTATAAAGTTTTCATTTCTAACATGTCGCCATGCAAGACTTGAACCCAGGACGACCACTTATTACGCAGCGCACCTGCCCACTGTGCCATTCACATCTTCATTGTCATGGAAGGAATTGTCCAATATCATCTTAGTAAATCAACACTAATGTTTTTAAAAAAAATGTGCTGATTATCAGAAATCCCGCGAAATGAAAGACAATGTTAACTATTGTAGTTTTTACTGGCATTATCACATCATAGACTATTAAAATAGAGTGACTGGTTCGCTTTGATCAAGCGGAACGTGCCCGTTGTGACAGCTGTTTCCTACAGGTTCATGTTTTGTGCAACACTGATTCATTTAGCCTGGTGTTAAACCTGGGAGCTACCAGGTTAACGTTGGAGCATAAATTACCGTGGCAACTCAGCTGAGTTTCAGGTTAGCAAGGCTGATGGAACGGATCTTTGTCTAAAAATAGCTTAGTTTACCGACTTGAGCTCGGATTTGGGGTTACCGCCATTGATGGAATGGTCCCCTAGTTTAACTAAAGCTGGGCTTACACTGTGCGACTTTTGCCCCGAGTTTGCCCCGATTTGGCACTCGCACGACATTTTGAGATTCGGGCCGATTTCTTGCTCAATCGCAGGTCAATCGTGAGTCTCGCATTGTGCAATGTACATGGGGTAACGACAAGCGATTTCGACTCACGACCGTGCAATCGCAGGGTCGCAAGAAAATCAAAACGGTTTGAAATTCTGGTCGTGGCTCGTGCGTAAATCGCAGAGTTAAAGCAGTGCTACGACCCGATTTGACACTTCACATGCACAAATTAATAGGGCCGTGCGATTCGCTGTTGAGAGCGACCTCATCTCCACCTCAGGTGCGCATGTTCCCTCCTCTGCAGACCGGGGAAACATGCCTGTCGCGTCGTACGGTGGAAGCATTTCGGCCGCATCCGACTGTGTAGTGTGAGGACGTGAGTCGTGAGCATGTGAACTTTTAAACAGTGAAATTCCATCGTGCAGTGTGAGCAGAAGCTTAAGACCCACGAGTGAAAATATCGCACAGTGTATGCCCGGCTTAAATGTAAATAATATCTCGGGAATCTTCGCTTCCTTTGTTACTTCCACAGCTTTGTCGTTGGTTGCTTTTTTCCCTTTCCGATCGCGTGGGCTTAGTTGCGCCAGGACTCAGAACATTTCAGAAGACAACTGAACTGACAGCTGCGGTCACACTACTCTGACAGTCAGCTCTCCTCCTCTGCCCTTGTCGCTATTTCGTTCCACAACCACTCATTTTTTAACGTCACTATTATTACGGTTACAATTACTACTAGTGTAACCAAGTGGAACTTAAGATGTTATTTTTCCTAAAATAATAATCACCAAATTGATCCTTGTAATTGCACGACTATGCCACTGGGGGACTTCCACCCCAGAATATATTTTGATTTCAACCAATAAGGCACAACAGGTTCGGATAGAATGGACAAGAGACATACCTTTGTTTAAAGGAATAACAATATTTTCTTTATTAATACAATTCAAGTCAATAGTTAAAAACCCTGCGCCGCTGGGATAAAAACAGTAATGCACATTAGAACGGGATTGGCTGCCACAGGATTAAGGGTTTCACCGAGCTAGGCCAGCCGGGCAGGCTTACTAGTAGGCCTGGGCAAAAAATCGATGTGATTTTTAAATCGAGTGTGAACGTCAAATCGATTTGGTTTTTGAGAAATCGCGTTATACGATTTTTTTTGTTTTTAATCCTCTGTCCCTACGCAGTTTACGTATCCAAGCGCACAGCGCACGCATTGCATTACGTTCGCCAAGACCCCTGGAGACGTAGGCCTACCTATTGCATTCTCTGTGTCTCCTCCCCCTTTACATGCACAAACAGACGTGGTGAGTGAAATAGTTAGACAGAAATATAGTGAAACAGGTGAAGAATACAGGCTCCTGTTCAAAAAAGGTGACACTACCTCCTAGTTTTGCCAATGATGAATACCAAACAATACCACTTTGTAAATTGTGAATGACAATGTTGTCGTCGTAACGTAAGCTAGCAGCCGGACTACAATATTGTTTCAATATTTGAAACGAAAACATATCGCGGAGAAAATGCTAAACAAACTACTCTACCCCTACCACAAGAGTGGAGCAAGGTGGAAAGCAATCACGGATGCAATTAGCCTAGAACTACCTACTACGGATATGTTTCAAATTTATTCGGCGGAGAAGAGAGGTGTTCAATATATGCTTAAAGTTTTGGATGCGCTCCTCGCCTGTATAATCTTAACCAACATATGTGAGTTGAAAGGAATCTCTCTCCCTCCCTCTCGCTCACACACACACACACACCCAAGCACACGGAGCACTCAGTCTCTCGCGCGCTCTCTCCCCCCTCTCTCTAAATCCCTACCCGGACGCGACTAGTTCAATGAGGAGACTTGTGATAAAGTAATAATAACCGCGTCTGAACGCGCCATGTCAGTAAAGATAACGGCAATATCGGTAAACTTCGCCGAGAGTTTTACCACCTGTGAAGCAATCCGGATAAATTACCCGCTGTAAAACTAGTTCTAATCATGTGCGAATGCGACCCTATGATGTCTGCATGAAACGCGATAATCTACGTTACCGTCTTGAAGTAAGCATTGTTTTAGGCAGGGTGTTGCTCCAAAATGTTTTCGCTGTGTTAACGCAGCAGTGTTCAGATGCATCGACATGAGTTCAGACGCATTAATATGGGCTCTGATGGGTTAGGAAACCAGCAGACAATTGCTAAATTTGTTAATCTGGGACAAGAGCCTCCATGCATCTGTAATATTAGCCTAATGCTTAAAAATCATTAATATATTGTGGGGATGGATGGCACGTGACGACAAATCTCAACAGTGCCTGAGGGTTTACCCCTCACATTTTTTGTTCCTTCTCTGAGATGTTTCAATGTAATCCCAACTGGTCATTTCTATTAGCAATGTTCTGAGATAAAATTACATTAGGCTATTTTGGCCTGGAGTTCCCAAACTTTACTATGAGCCCTCCACATACAGGTAGATTCCAGCCAAGCCCCCCCTGACATGGGAAGTGCCACACTATTTTTTCTGTGCACCCAGTTTCCCACCTTGATACAGTTTGTGTATTCCAAATACCATTCATGTGAAAGCATAATACATAAATATTGTAAAGAACAAAATGATTCCACTGGGATTTAAGCCTATTTTTGGTTTATTTTGGCTACTTAGGTTAGTCAATTAATTCAATTATTCATTTAATTTTGCCACATTTTCCGTGCCAACCTGCCACGGCCCCCCAGGCATTCTCTCACGGCCTCCCAGGCGTCCCCAGCCCCCACTTTGAAAACCCCTGCTATAGGCTACCCCATGTCCATATAAACTGGTCCAGTCCGAGTAGGCTTCACTCACACACACCAGAGGCATCGGCACACAAACAGAGCCTCCTTCTCTCTCTCTCACACACACACACACACACACACACACACACACACACACACACACACACACACACACACACACACACACACACACACACAACCACGTAGGGGCCTAGAGAACTCGACATGAGGTTTTTTTTTTTTTTGGAGGGGGGGGGGGGTATTGAATCGAATCGTGAATCGTGAATCGAGTTTTTCTATGAAAAAATCTAGATTTTTTTTTGAGGGTGAATCGCCCAGCCCTACTTACTAGTTGAGAATAAATTAGTTCACCACTCGTGCACGAAACCAAGGGCCTATGGTAAACACCAGTCACACACGCTCATAGGCTCTCTACGCTATAAGTGATTAAATGACAATAAGTGTGGGTCTCCACTACACACAGAATAAATCCGTAGAATAATACACACTCAAACTACTAGTCTACTGTATGGCCCTGCCCGACTAGAGCAGCGTACATAGGCCTAGAACTGTGACAGCCAAACCCCGTACAATGACAAAGTGACAAGCTAAAGCGGCGGACAGGCAAAAGAAAATCAAACAAACAAAAAGGCTTGACAATTTCGCTAAGGGCAAAACAGCGGTGAGCAGCTGCCGCAAGCAGTCTGCCCACAGAGACCCTCGACGTACTCTGAGGTGTCTGGAATCAGGTAAACACACACGGATCAGTACAGGTTACATACAAATAGTGGACAAATGTTTAACATGAGCTAAAAAGGATCTTTACAAGCTCACCTCCACAACACTGAGAGGGGGGGAAGCCACAAGACTGGGGTTAGACGCCACGGGAACTCTGGCTCCTGAGAATGAACAATATATGTTTAAATACACATCTCTAGATGGTTGCAGTCATCTAGACAAAACTGTGATCACACATACCTTGCTGCACCAGTAGCAAAGGCACCGGGCATCATCAGCGAATACCGGCACAGCGGAAGGCTCCAATGAGCCGGTCTAATTCATCTGATTTTATAAAAAACAATGGCATAGTCACCAATTACGGATTAGCCACTGAGCGGCTACCTGAGTCCCGTGACGTCATTGGGGTATGGGAAATGCCGAGGGACACACCTTACTGAACAGACAGCGCGCCCCGTTACACTAGCATTCACCAACACACAGAACCTTGCTCTAACCCCCGCCACATTCTCATCACTCGCACAAAACATAGTCTACAGAACAGAAGTAGGCCTAGCTCTATGCATAATCTGCCTAAGTCCTGTTATTGAAACGGCCAGGGCCTCGCTGCTTCAAAAATGCAGCCTGTTACAGCAAGGTTCATATAGTAATAATAGTAGTAGTGACGTTAAAAAGGTTGTAGCGAAAGCGAAGAGAGCATAGGAGGAGAGCTGCCTGTCAGAATAGTGTGAGCGCAGCTTAGCTGACAGAAGACTGGTCGTCTGAAATGTTTTCAATCCTGGCGCGCGCAACAGCATGGAGTTGACTTGCCGCTCGCTGCACAGGAAAGCCCAGGGTGGGAGGATACGTCGTGACGCTAGTGTCCATGGGTAATGTAGGAAATCTTGCCGTCTAACGTTCGTCAGAGCAGTGGTTTACCGTTCATAATTTACTGTACTCGGGCGCTACTAGCCAAATTGGCGGGTAGGTATTTTTTTCTACTAGCCAAAATTAATTTTCACCCGTGTTTGGCGGGTTGGCGTGTGTTAATTTAGAGCCCTGTTAGCATGTAAAGAAACTTGTTTTGCCCAAGACGATTGCAAATGTTGATTCACAGTAATCATCACAATATGAAAAACTGTCAGAAAGGCCACTGTCCTTTCCATTATACATGAAATTTGCCATTTTGTGTGTGTCCACGAAAACTGTGTTAACCGTGTAACCCCCTCCATGAATCAGTAATGGTTTGATCTTAGGCCATACGAATAACATCACGTGATGTCATAACCTCTTTGGCAGGATATGGGAAGACTTTTTGGTAAGTTTTGAGCTCCATCCTTCCATAATTTAATCCATTCTTTTTCATGTTCTCATAGCGGGAAAATTGCCTGTCAACTGTGTTATCAACATATTCATAAGAATCTGAATTAGAAATCACATGTAGAAAAGCACAGACAAAGCATACAAATACATGAATTGATTAAGGTGTTGTGGTGGAACTTATGAGGTCCTCAGTTAGCACAACACCATAAAAATGGCTGAAATGTCAAGCCGTGTTACCGCCAATGGTGTTACAATTAGCTATGACAGTCAGGGTTGCCAGATGAGGCTGATGATTTCCAGCCCAAAAAATGTTCAAAACCCGCCTAGAAGCACAAAATCCCGCCCAATTCTATTGATTTCTATGGCAAAAAGAGGGCGGGTTTTTCTGATAAATGCCATTTTTACCCGCACATGGCCATCCTAAGCAGCCCAATTGGGCAGGAACCAGCCCAATCTGGCAACACTGATGACAGTGGAGGAGGAGTATGTTTTTGCGAATTTATCTCCATATTGACAGACAAACAAACAAAATAATTTGTGTTCTAGGGAGATGGGTTCGTCTGCTCTGTTTTTTTCTCCTAAAAAAGTGCCAACTTGTTCCCCTGCACTGTTGACCGTAACACAGTTGAGTAACACGGTTGACTGTTTTGAAAGTGTTTTTGAGCTATTGATCCCTTATATGTTGGAAAAATCCTATGAACAGACACTAGGGATTATCTCTGGAGAAGGAAGTCTTGTGTAAGGAGGGTGACAAAATTCAAATCAGATGTTACAGGGGTTTATAATGAAAAATGTGTCAGTCTGTATCACAGTGAATCATAAAATCCTACTTATGAAGCTCAACAATCACATTTTCTATATCAGTTGCACAGATTAATGACAACATTATTGCTAAGGGACATAAGCACTTTCAAACGTATGTTGTTTCAACTCTGTAGTATTTGTTTGAAATGACATAGTATTTGACCATAACACTGTTGACATTATAATCAAGCAAATGTTCGTTTTCATTAGAGTATTTATCAAATGATTTAAGATTAAGCTTGGCAATTTGTTTGTTTGGATACTTAAATATATACACTATGTAAACATCTAGGTCATTTAGTTGAAAAAAAAAAATACTGATAATTGACAATTTGCTTTTGCCAAAAGCGTAGGCGAATCGTAGAATCACTCTTAACATAAATCCTGCCTAACAGTACACCATAACACCCTAAGAACACCAAATAAGAAAGTGTGCTCACGTTTCTGGGTGCACACAAGACATTAGATATCTAAACAACATGTGGGTAAATATTATTTTTTCTAAGACCTCTCGAGTCACGGCCCACCTGGAGTACCCATAGTTTGAGAATGACTGCCCTACAGTTTTCTTACCAAGAAAATGTTGGAGTAGAGGATGCTATCCCCTCCACAGGGTGCATTCGCACCTGGACAAAGAAGGCAGGGCTGTGAGAATCATGTTCTTTGATTTCTCCAGTGCCTTCAACACCATCCAGACACTCCTGTTGAGAGACATACTGCTGCAGATGGGAGACACCTGTACCTGTACCAGCACAAAGTTTTGCACGAACAGACAACTTGTGCGACAAAACAACAAGAAGAAACGCATTGCGCTCATTTCATTGTTTTGTTTTCATTGCATTGTTTCTCCACACTGTAAAACGTGTGCTGAGGGATTTTAGACAGGATCTGTCTCTGCACGCGCGCCGTTGTGAAAAGCAGAGTGGAACGCACCGTCCGATCTGTCTCTGTCATCCCGTTGACTGTCAAAATTTGGCCTTTAGAAAATTTCCCGGATTTTGTCTTAAAATATGGGAATTTTCCCGGATTTTGGGAGCTCAAAGTTGACAGGTATGATGGGAGTGGAGACGGCGCTTGTGACCTGGATTACAGACTACTTCACAGAACAGCCCCAATTCGTCAGACTGGGTGACCTTACATCACAGACTGTGGTCAGTAGCACTGGAGCTCCACAGGGAACTGTGCTCTGTACACTCTCTACAGTCTACACCAACAAAATCAACTGCAACTCAGATAGCTGCCACCTGCAAAATTTCTCAGATGACACCATTGTGGGATGTATAAAAAATGACCAGGAAGGGGAGTACAGGGGTTTGGTGGAGAAATTTGTCAGTTGGTGCAGGGCCAACCAGCTGCAGCTGAACACCAGCAAAACCAAGTAAATGGTGGTTGATTTCCCCATCCCTGCTGCCTGTCTCACTCGACGGGGAGACAGTGAAGATAGTCTGCACCTACAAGTACCTGGGGGTACATCTGGACCATAAACTGGACTGGTTTGCCAACTTACAAACACTCTACAAGAAGAGCAGACTTTCTGTGAAAGCTTAAATGTGTGCAATAGACTCCAGTAGATGTTCTACCTCTCCATCATGGCCAGTGTGCTTTCCTTTGCTGTGGCATGCTGGGGTGGGAGCATCAGGAAGAGAGATGCTAGACACCTTGACAGGCTGGTGAGGAAATCTGGGTCTGTTGTTGGCACAGAACTGGAGGCTCTCACTGTGCAGAACACTGTGCAGACTCGACTCTATAATGGACAATAACAATCACCCCTTGCACCAAGTCTTTAACAACCAGAGACACTTGTTCAGCTACAGATTCCATGCCATCACATGCAAGACTGACAGGCTACGGAGATCCTTTGTCCCCAGTAGTAGGGGATCTTACCATCCAAATAGGGCCTAATCGTTACGCGCTGGATAGAAGCACCAAAATCGGTGTAGACCTTCCTTAGGGTGTTCTCCGTCATTTCAGAAGGGGTGCCCCAAATTTCAATATCATTAAGTTCATTTTTATGGGGTAAATCCAAGATGGCTGCCCAAAACGAGCCAATAGTAGTAAAATGCTGTACTGCCTGGACATAATGGTGCTATGGGCCAATCCACCTATTTGTGTGTGATGTATACAAACTGAACTTTGAAAATATGTGCAAAACTTACCATAAAAACAATGTTATATATGTCTTATTTAGATTCAAAAACAGAAAAATCATTAAAAAATAAAACATGGTCAGAATGAGATCACTCTACAATTGAGTGCTCATTTTTGGGCAATTAGCTATTGAACCAACATTCATTAAGAGTTTTCAAAAACTTGCAGTGGGTCATATCCACTGTATAACGCCCAAAAAGAAAATTGTGGTTAGAAAATTTAGGGGAGAAGAGATAAACCCTTGAACTGGGCCACACATAACTGTCCCAATGTTAGCATGCTAGCATTAGCAGGTTCAGACACTCAGTCTGCTCTTCAGATAAAGATGGCAAACAATAATTTTAACCCCACTTACACACGCGCGCACACACACACACACACAAACTACCACTACTTCCTTAGGACCCCTTCAATGATTTAAGCCTAGGAGTCCAACTGAAATATTCATATCAATTAAGTCAATAATACATGTACATATCAAGTGTCAGTGACAGCTTGGATGATTTACTACAGGCCATTACAAAATAAAATGTATGCTGATTAATGTTCAGATATGCAATACACCACACATACAGTATATTGACAAATACTTTATGTTGTAAGAGCAAAATGGTAACATGTCTGTTTTTCATCTACTTTTGGCTTTAACCTAGATGACATGTTGGCTACCTAACCACTTAATTTATTGTTTGCTCGTTATTTTTTATTTGTGGGTGTGGTCCTTTGTTTAAAACATGTCTGCCTGCCTTCCCTTTCTCACATACTAAAATAGTCTTTCAAAAACTTAAAACAACAACATGTGGAAATCCTATTGGCTTTGGAGGGGTAAAGTCAAAGTAGCCTAAAAGTCATCAAGACTGTACTGTACTGTACCGTATTGTGATAT
This sequence comes from Engraulis encrasicolus, assembly GCF_034702125.1. Classification (NCBI taxonomy): domain Eukaryota; kingdom Metazoa; phylum Chordata; class Actinopteri; order Clupeiformes; family Engraulidae; genus Engraulis; species Engraulis encrasicolus. The sequence goes on from NC_085857.1 coordinate 24,958,209, forward strand.
ACCATACTGTACTCTACTGCACCGTGCAGTATGCTACTCTACTGTACTGTACTGTACTGTACTGTACTGTACTGTACTTAACTAGACTGCACCGTACTGTATGCTACTGTACTGTACTGTACTGTACTTTACTATACTGCACCGTACTGTATGCTACTGTACTGTACTGCACCGTACTGTATGCTACTGTACTGTACTGTACTGTACTATACTCTACTGTACTTTATTATACTGCACCGCTCTGTATGCTACTGTACTGTACCAGAGATTCTTTAAGTATATAGAGATATGCCAATGTAATAGGTTGCTATGGGCACCTAACATGACCAGGTTCCGGTCTGCCTAAAGGGGCGTGTCATAATACTCCTAGCATTGAATAGAACAGTCCTTATAGTAGGGGCCTAAGCCGAGAAATCGTTACGCGCTGGATAGAAGCATATAATTCGGTACACGTGTTCCTTGACTGATTTGAAGACATCCTAGAAGGGGTGCCCCTTGACAAAAAAATGTCTACCATGTCATATACAATATGTCATGTTGGTAACGCATTACATTGTTATTACATGACATTATACTTAGCTGACAATGTTAATATAGTCCTCAGAAGAGATGAAGCAAGGGTAGCCTGCTAGACCAGATTGATAAAACTACAAAATGTACATAGTGTGAAAGTATGGGTGAGTCTGTGCTTACGTGCTTGACAGCATGTAACATTGTGAACGATTTGAGAAGATTCTTGGTCTGAATTAAAATGAGCATTGCCAACACTAAAACTATGGTGAGAATAGACTGCTGCTAATGCTCGATTTGAATGGGATAGTGTCAGTGCAAGATGCCCTAGGTAGCAGGTTCTCCATCCTCTAATTTCCATAACAGATATATGTATTTTATTTGTATGAAAGAGGGTAAAGGACAGGACCTTTCCATATGTATGAAGAACCCCATAAGATCACCTAATTCTATATTTTTACAAGTGCATATTGTGAGAGCATTTCAGTCATCTTTAGAATGGCATTACAGATTACTCAATATAGGCCTACATGTAGGCCACAGTATGGCTTCAGTTCAAATTAAATGGGAATGATTTCTTAGTGTATGTTGAGTAAGAAGACAGAGATAAAAAAAATGTTTATTTGCAGACAAGTCCTCACCTAGTACTTGTGTCAAAAGTTGTATTAGTTAGCTCAGTAATCATTGAGTACTTAAACTGCTATCAAAACTGACAGCTGATGGACAATACGTACTGTAGGTCTTTTGCCACCCTTACCCATAGGAGAAATATCTATATAGAACAACACTTCTCATATGGTATATACTATGAAAGTAAATCATTACCTGGACTCATTTTCTTGATATGCAAGGCACATAAATAGTCTGGGCGGAAGAATAGTCGATCATACCCCGCCGCCCCCAAACAAAATGCCACAAGACTTTTTTTAACCTTCAAGATTTTGAGTGGTAACAGTAACATAACTCATTCCCACTACACCTTTTTGCATAATATTGTACATGTCCTCAGAATGCTCTACATCAGTGGTTCTCAAACCTTTTGTGTGAAGTACCCCCTGAGAAAATATTGAGCTCTCCGAGCACCACCTTGACAACCAACATTAGAATATCGCAGTAAAGGCCTTCCATTGTACAGTACAGTGCAATACAGTAGAGTACAGTATAGTCTTATAGACGTTAGCCCTCCAAAGCCAATAGGATTTCCACATGCTGTTGTTTTAAGTTTTTGAAAGACTATTTTAGTAGCCTATGTGAGAGAGGGAAGGCAGGCAGACATGTTTTAAACAAAGGACCACACCCACAAATAAAAAATAACGAGCAAACAATAAATTAAGTGGTTAGGTAGCCAACATGTCATCTAGATTAAAGCCAAAAGTAGATGGAAAAACAGACATGTTACCATTTTGCTCTTTTAAAACAAAGTATCTGTCAATATACTGTATGGATGGTGTATTGCATATTGATTATTCATAATTTCCTAAGCATAAATGCCCTTATCACTCCATTGTACACTTAGGACTGCGATATACACATCTGAACATTAATCAGCATACATTTGTCATTTGACAGCTGTCACTGACACTTGATATGTACATGTTGACTTGATTGATATGAATATATTTCAGTTGGACTCCTAGGGTTAAATCATTGAGGGGGTCCTAAGGAAGTAGTAGTAGTTTGTGTGTGTGTGCACATGTGTAAGTGGGATTAAAATTATTGTTTGCCATCTTTATCTGAAGAGCAGACTGAGTGTCTGAACCTGCTAATGCTAGCATGCTAACATTGGGACAGTTATGTGTGGTTATGTGTTTTAAAACTCTTAATGAATGTTGGTTCAATAGCTAAATGCCCAGAAATGAGCTCTCAATTGTAGAGTGATCTCATTCTGACCATGGTTTTTATGATTTTCCTGTTTTTGAATCTAAATAAGACATATATAACATTGTTTTTATGGTAAGTTTTGCACATATTTTCAAAGTTCAGTTTGTTTACATCACACACAAATAGGTGGATTGGCCCATAACACCATTATGTCCAGGCAGTACAGCATTTTACTACTATTGGCTGGTTTTAGGCAGGCATCTTGGATTTACCCCATAAAAATGACCTTAATGACATTGAAATTTGGGGCACCCCTTCTGAAATGATGGGGAACACCCTAAGGAAGGTCTACACCGATTTTGGTGCTTCTATCCAGCGCGTAACGATTAGGCCCTTTTTGGACGCTAAGAGACCCAGCTATTAGGTCTGCCTTGGTCTGCCTAAAGGGGGATCCCCCCCCTCCCCCTTGCAATAATAGAACCCGGAAACAATGGGCCAATGGAACCTCTCTCTCTCTACTCTCTCTGACTGTACTGTACTGCACTCCACTGCACTACACTGTACTGTACAGTACAACTACATAGAACTGAAACATGTAGAGCATTCTGAGGACATGTACAATATTATGCAAAAAGGTGTAGTGGGAATGAGTTATGTTACTGTTACCACTCAAAATCTTGAAGATTAGAAAAAGTCTTGTGGCATTTTGTTTGGGGGGCGGGGTATGATAGACTATCCTCCCTCCCAGACTATATGTGTGCCTTGCATATCAAGACAATGAGTACAGGTAATGATTTACTTTCATAGTATATACCATATGAGAATAGTTGTTTTATATAGATATTTCTCCTATGGGTAAGGGTGGCAAAAGACCTACGGTACATGTTGTCCATCAGCTGTCAGTTTTGATAGCAATTTAAGTACTCAATGATTACTGAGCTAACTAATACAACTTTTGACACAAGTACTTGGTGAGGACTTGTCTGCAAATTAAAAAAAACAAGTTACCACTGTCTTCTTACTAAACATATACTAAGAAATCATTTCCATTTCATTTGAACTGAAGCCATACTGTGGCCTACATGTAGGCCTATATTGAGTAATCTGTAATGCCATTCTAAATATGACTGAAATGCTCTCACAATATGCACAATGGCTTGTAAAAAATATAGAATTAGTTGATCTTATGGGATTCTTCATACATATGGAAAGGTCCTGTCCTTTACCCTCTCTCTTACAAATAAAATATGTATATCTGTTATGGAAGTTAGAGGATGGAGAACCTGCTACCTAGGGCATCTTGCACTGACACTATCCCATTCAGATGCTGCTGAGCGAGCATTAGCAGCAGTCTATTCTCACCATAGTTTTAGTGTGGGCCATGGTAATTTTAATTCAGACCAAGAATCTTCTCAAATCGTTCACAATGTTGCGTGCTGTCAAGCATGTAAGCACAGACTCACCCATACTTTCACACGATGTACATTTTGTAGTTTTATCAATCTGGTCAAGCAGGCTACCCTTGCTTCATCTCTGCTGAGGACTATAGTAACATTGTCAGCTATGTATAATGTCATGTAATAGCAATGTGATGCATTACCAACATGACATATTGTATATGACATGGTTGACAATTTTTTTCGAGGGGACCCCTTCTAGGATGTCTTCAAATCACTCAAGGAACATGTGCACCAAATTATATGCTTCTATCCAGCGCGTAACGATTTCTCGGCTTCGATCCCTACAGGTCCATCCAGCTGTTCAACACCACACAGAATGTCACCCAGAATGAGATCATCATTGGTGACTGGAATGCATAATTAACCATCCCACACTTGCACACTCATCTGCACTCTTTTTTTCCTACGTGGAGGTTGCTGATATGCCAACTCCACCCCTCAACACCCATAAACTCTTATACTCATGAATGGCGTGACGTTTTCCATGTGCGTTACGCCCTTTTGTGGGGGAAAACAGCCAATGCAAGTCAATTGGTGGTGTTGGGAAAGAATAAATGAAATACAAGGACCTGTAGACGAGCGTTGTCCACGCTCAACATGTTGTGTTGCCGGCTGTTCAAATAATATAGCCAAACAGCTGTGGCTGAAGCATGGACTGTGTTAATTTAGGCTTACCTGTGTAGCATGTAAGTTATTGAGACGATGGGTCTTTCTCAAAGCCTGGGCCAGTGTCCTTCCAAGTGTAGCAGCCTAATTAGTCACGCCCAGTGATTGGATACTTTTTGGTGAACTCTACAGAATATCCAATCACTGGGTGTGACGAATAAAGGGTATCCAATCACTGGGCGTGACAAATTAGGCTGATACACTTGTGTGTGTGTGTGTGTGTGAGTCAGTGAGTGTTAAGAGGGGGTGACCACACGTAGTGGCCAACTTGTGGATTCCCTGCTCTTCATATGATACTTCACCCCCGATTTCTGTCTTGGACTATGCATAGTGACTTTGGCACCTGGTCACTTTGAACACTTTTCCAGTTTTTGAATCATATGTGTGTGTGTATGCGTGGGAGCGAGAGATCTGATTTTGTGAATGTCTCTGCAATGTTGTGTGTAATGCCTTTGTGTCTACTTCTGTATTTTTGTATGCTTGGACACCTTAATTTCCCTCTGGAATAATAAATTATACTCTACTCTACTTTGCAAAATGGGTAGGCTATCTATTTGAGGAAGAGAAGAGGACTGGGAGGAGGAATTTGGGAGCAGGCGAGGAGGAAGGATGGCGGGGTCGGGAAGTCAAATGGAGGCGGACTTTGTGAGGTGGAGGAGAGACGAACAGGGAGCTGCAGTGCACAGTTCGTGGGTTGTGGTGCTCATGTCATAAGAACTGTCTGTGTCATCTTATCTTCCCTCTATTAACACTGGATATCAGTTATTTCTGTAGTGTCGCAGGCCCTGACAACTCACCAGCGGCATAACACATTTTTTTTGAATACTTCAATAATGACGTCTAGGAGATTTTGTGTCTGTCTTTCAAGATTCTCACATCTATGACTGGATTTGGATTTTGATAAACATTGCATTTTAATCCTCGTAAGGTGTGCATGGGTTCCATAGAAGGTGTTCGGGTCAGACCCGGGCATATAGAAAAATAATTTAAAAAGAAAAAAAAATCATAGCTCATATTCACCCTTATGTTCCCTTCACCCTGCCTGTTAATTTCTGTTTATTTATGTTTTTGAGAGTGGGAGATACAAAGAGAGAACGATAAGGAGACAATGATGAAAGTGAGTAAACTCAATCCAATGTTGGGGGCACTCATTTTTTTTTCCAGATTCATGTTCCTCACTGAAAATAGACCAAAGGCAGTGAATATCAGTGTGAAAGAATAATAACTGATATGCTACTATTTTTCTCAAGCTAAAAACTGAAAACGGGTCAAAATGGCCCGAACACCTTACAAGGGTTAAACTACAATGATGTGCAATGAATCATATGAAACCGGTATTGGTACAATGTAAGCATGCTTACAGAAAGCATCAAATTGTCCATAAATCACATGCCTTCTATAAACACTGATTGTTGCCCTTTGACTTACACTACAGAGTTATTCAATGACCTTTGTTTTCCTCTGATATGTCATTTATCACTTTATGGGGAGATACCAGCATTGCAGAGCCGGAGTCAGGAATTGTAAAACACTTCCTTCTGAGACCAAGGGAATCAGAGAGCACAGTTTTGTCAAACAAATGTTGAACAATGTTGTTCTTGACAGCTATTTTTGAAACTGGGTAGCCATTTCAAATGTTCTCTATTAGAGCAACGTTTTGATGACTTATTTAAAAATTGCTCTGTTTCCTGTTACCATTCCTTGTATTTAAGTGAGGACTTGTTTGAAAAAACATGCTTAATACTTGTGTCTGGATTATCCTGCTGGTGGGCCTGGCTTTTGCAGACAACGTTCAAGATCTACCAGCGAGTGAGTATAAAAGTAAACTAACAATGAAGCCAGAATGAGTAAATGTCACTTCAGTCAGATAATGCAGTGCTGCTTTTCCCTTTATGCATGACAAGGTCTATCTGATTTTAATTGTGTTGGTTGGTATCTTAACATGTTTAAATTAGTGACGAACATCGAAGTGTCTCTGTATGTCTCATAGGTAGGCTATATATAAACTTGGATTGCAATACCCTGATGCTGCTCGTTGTATGGTTAGCTATATGTTGATTGGTTTCAGAAATTGTTTGGTTTCAGGTTTTTATAGCCCTACCTGTGACTAATGTATTGGCATAGTAATTTGAATTCTTTTAAAATGTAGTAGGGTATACATTTGCAATATTGGCGTCAGCATCAGCATTAGGCCTATATTGATCTTCTTTTCTTAATCATGGCGAAGTTCAAAAACATTTTCTTAAAAATATTTTTTGTTTCGCTTAAGCACTTTTGAATAGACACATGAGGCACAATGCAGCAAATGAAGTCTTAAGTTTGTTCAACTGTTTCATTTAATTGTTTCATTCATATTTTTTCCAGGCACAATCGTAAACTGCCAAACCCCAACACCGTATGAATATGGCCTTTACAAAAATGCTGGTGGCACTTTGAGCGGTAACTTTGAAGGATATACAGGTATATAATGATATTCAGTATCAATACATGACTAAAACCCACAACTCTGACACTATAACTCCCTAACCGTTAGGTCATGGCTCCAATCCACCACAATGAATTTACCCCATGTCTTCAAAAATTCGAAGCACACCTCCATCGAGGCATAACACTCAATAAATACTTTTATCTTACTGAAAGACATTAATGTTTTCTACAAGTATATCTAGTTATTAGCCCTCAGACACCCATATACAGAAAACATTTTTTAAGATGTTCTAGGAGTCCAGTGATTTCAAAAAAGGTGGGTTTTGTGGAAAATATGGTATAATGTATATTGTATAATAAAGTATAATGTTGGGCCTTCATGTAGAGAAGAGCCATTTCAGTCACATTTCCTATGTTTACATGACGGTTTTAATTCTGAATTAATAATTCAGAATTAAATAGTTCAGTCGAATTTACTTTGATATTTCATTTAATTCCGAATTATAAAGGGTTTACATGACGTTTTCAAAGTGGAATTAAGCTTTAAATGGAGTTAATTCAACATTTAAGACATGTGATGTGACGTCATGTGACCGTAGTAATTATCTGCCTTACCGGTATTTGCCTTTTCTGCCTATTAAGTGCTATACAAATCTTTGTATGTGTAAAGCAACATAATGGTCAACATAGGTTTTCATTACAAGAAGCACTTCCAACTTGTTAATTATTAATTTTATTTTTTATAATTGTTCATATTTAAATTGTGATTATTGCAAAATATTTTTATTTTGATAGGTGCTTTGGAGCTGATTAAAGTCCCGTTGGGAGAAAACATTGCCCTCGAGTCTACATCATGTCCGGCCTGTCTCTCTTTCCTTGAACTCAGACACACTCCAGGAGAGGGACTGGCAATAGTAAACTTTAAAAAACCCTTGGATATAGAAGCTATATTGCAGGTAGGCAATGATGTTAAAATAAGCTGATCTGGATGTTAGTAGAATCCATAATATATATACAGTACAGTATACACAGTGTATACACATAACCACATCAATTTGTGGCTTCTTACAACTTAGCTTAGAGCTAAGATTCATGATTTTCTACTTGAACATTTGAAGAAACTAATCCATTTTTTTATTTCAGGCAAAAAAAGTGTAACCAATAAAAAAAAGAAATCACACCTCTCCAGTGCTTAGGTTATTGCACTGGCATGTTTAGACCTAGGCCCTAATATATTACAGATATGCTAGATTGCAGCATATTAAAAATGCCTAGTTTTTCCTCTGCTTTCCGGCAAAATGTGGATAGGGTGAAATGGCATTTAGTTGTTATGCTGCCAAATGCTGGAACCAGCTTTCTATACATGGGTTCTACATTTTTGTTTTAACCTGACTGCGGGAAACTAGCTGTGCACAACTCAACCTCTGATTGTTGGAAACCACTGTCGGTAAAAAAAAATGGCTCATGTGGTTGGCTGCCAGTGTTTTGCCCCTCCTCACCCCCCTCCAAAATTCGCTCTTGAGCACATCCTCACCTCCTCCTGTGTGTTTCCTTTCCGCGTTTTTGTAATCTGATGTTCCGGAAAACAAGCCTTTCATGTTGAACAGGTCTGAGTTTGCTTAAATGGTAATCGGGAGGGCCAAGTGTGAAAATGCCTTTTGTATGATGATGTGCTCTATAAATATTATTGATTGATTGATTGATTGATTGATTGATTGATTGCTTGATTGAATAATGTAATAGTAATGAGTAGTTCAACTTTACTTTTTCTCCCTAAGTGCAATGGATTTTTTTCCTATTCAATTGTGTGCCTGGAGAGCGGGGTAAGTGTTCTAAAGGCATTATAGTCATATAGAGATATCTAGTTAGGCCTACATATTCAGGATATCCACATTCCATACACTAGAAATATTACATGACATTTTGGGTCGTGTTTTACATATCCATACTTCTTTGTCTTAGGTCAGGAATCTGCGAACTCTCTCAGTGAATACTAAGAATGGCAACTCACCAGCATCTGCAGAAAATGTATGCAGGACTGATATTTCAGAGGTAAGAAAACACTAGAAGTCCAGATCTAAATAGATGACTTACCATATGCCTTTCTCAATTAAGGCTTCAATTATCAGAATGGTAACAATGGCATGACAAAGTTGTGTATACTCTCTGCGCCCATGTACATTGAAGTGGTTTCTAATACCATTATCTTTTTACGGATGCAGGCTTTGATTGCTGGCAGATTGTTGGCCAATGAAGGACCCTATTTTGAACATACAATTTACACTGCAGCTATTTCTGAAAATAAGGTAAGTATCACAGTTTTAAATCGTGTTTTTCTTTTCCACATGTCTATTCCAAAAGAGAGCATTGGACATGCTTTTCAGGGATTTTATTGTCATATTAAAGTGTTTTATCTTTATTATGATACTGTATGTACTTCTTCCCTGAAATCCAAATCAAATCCGGATCAAATTATAGCCAAACTTACACCATTTCCCCAGGTGGGACCCTTAGAAAACATCAGCCCTGCTCCAATAAAAGCTCATGCTGGGAATGGCACAATCATTTACAGCATTAGTTCAGGTAATGACAAGTTAACTGTAAACTGTAAACAAATTCAACGACCATATTTGAAGCTCTTGTGGAATGCGCAAATGTAGAAAAACATACATATCACTATATCTACTTCATTTATTGCAATTGTTCTTTAATCATGATATATTGTTTATGTGTAAAATAATTTGACCTTTATAAATTATTTACATTTTTTTTAGATCCAGCACTGACCTGATTACAAAATCTAAATCAATGCTGTGGTTTAAAAAAAAAAAGGAATTATTCATCGTACCAATGTAGCCTATACAGTATACTGTACACATTGATAAGTTGAAATATTAATTATTTTTTACTACTCTATATGATATTTTTTTATTGTGTTAATAACATTGTCATTTTGTTTATAGTGCTCCCTGAAAACCAAAAAAATGTTAGCATCAACAACATAACTGGCATAATTACTGTGCTGAATGGGCTTGACCATGAGGAAATAAGCTCATTAACGTTGGACATACAGGTAAGAAGAAATGTCAACTTGATTTCCGATTATTCAAATATTAGCAAGCACACAACAGAATCTCATTGAAAATTACATTGGCAACAAACCTATTGGCTTTTAAATGTTATGGCTTCTTTTTTTCAAGGCATCTTTGGAAAATAGCAGCCAGATGCCAGCAAATGCTACGGTAACTCTGGTTTTTCTTTTCTTACATAGGGTAGATCAAATGAGCAAGACATGAATAGACTTACTGTAAAGGACCATACTGTAGTTCTTACCTGTGTGCCAGCGTATCATGTTTGCAACAATTTAAAATATTTTCAAATTCTGTACCATGACATTCTTGTTTTGTAGCAGATAGGGCTATGTGACTACAGTAATACTTTCAAATAAGCTCACAGAAAATTAAAGTTACAACCGAAACAATGACGTGTGTGTTTAATAGCTAGCCTTTCTTGTTTGCTTTTATGCAATGGTTTGTTTTCACCAGGTGATAATTCAAGTGGGTGATGTAAATGAACCCCCTGTGTTCAGTGAGAAAAGCTATGCAACTGAGATATATGGCGTGGTTCCACCAGCCTATGTTGTCGTGCAAGTCAAGGTTTGTTATCTCCTCTACTCCCATTCACCACCACCAAACAATACAATTGATCACTGACAACTTCAGAACAAAATGTTCTTCTGTATCTCTGATGGTAAGGTATAGGCTTATACAGGGCAACTTGTTAAGCAGTGTTGCCCAGATTACATGATTGCCTGGCAACATTCATCCTCATTCAGCAATCATCCTCATGTTTAATCTTCATGAGTCAAGTCAAGTCGGCTTTATTGTCAATTTCAAGTCAAGTCAAGTCAAGTCAAGTTTATTGTCAATTTCTTTACATGCACTGGTCATACAAAGAATTTGAAATTGCGTTTCTTGCTCTCCCATGCAGATATAGACTAATCTAGGTAAGGACATAGACAGTATAGACATAGACAGTACTCATACATGGACATAGACAGTATGGATGTAGACATTGCTCATACAGACATTTAAGTGCAAGACTGGACAACAGAAGACTTGTAGAGAACATACATTAAGAGGAGGTATTTTGTTGTGCTAAAAGTCCTCTATAGCGTTCTGACATAGTAATAGTAGCATTTGAAGAAAATAAATAATTAAAAAATGGTTTATTAAATACACCAGCAGCAGTATGTGTGTGTGTGTATGTTTGTATGTGTTTTGTGTGCATGTGCGTGTGTGTGTGTGTGTGTGTGTGTTTAGTGCAGGTAGAAAGTGCAGTGTGCGTCTGTGTGTGTGTCTGTGTACCTGTGTATGTGTGTGTGTGTGTATGTGTGTGGGTATGAGTTGTTTGTCAGTGTGTGTATTTTTGGGTTTAGTGCAGAAAGTGCAGTGTGCTTGTGTGTGTGTGTGTGTGTGTGTGTGTGTGTGTGTGTGTGTGTGTGTGTGTGTGTGTGTGTGTGTGTGTGTGTGTGTGTGTGTGTGTGTGTGTGTGTGTGTGTGTGTGTGTGTGTGTGTGTATGTGTGTGTGCATGTGTATGTTTTTGAGTTAGTGCAGGTTGAAAGTTCAGTCACAGATGTAGTAGTGCAGGTGGAATGTTCAGTCGCAGATATGGTGGTGGGGATGAGGGGGGGGGAGCGTTGTCAGTGGCCTGGCTGGCTAGAGGCTGACAGTGAAGGGAGAGTGGGTTGAGTGTTCAGTATCTTGATTGCTTGATGCATCGTGCTGCTTGCAAGCCTGGTGGTACGGGAACGGAGGCGCCTGTACCTCTTTCCAGAGGGCAGGAGGCTGAACAGTTTGTGTGCAGGGTGGCTTGTGTCTTTGATGATCATCAGTGCTTTCCGGGTGAGGCGTGCGGTGTAAATGTCCTGCAGGGAGGGGAGTGGTACTCCAATGATCTTCTTCGCTGTGTTCACAACACGCTGGAGTGTCTTCCTGTTTTTCTCCGTGCAGCTTCCTCCCCACACTGTGATGCAGCTGGACACGACGCTCTCTATGGTTCCTCTGTAGAATATTGTCATGATGGAGGGTGTAGCACTTGCCTTCTTTAGTTTGCGCAAGAAGTAGAGACGCTGATGGGCCTTCTTCGCCAGTGATGTGGTGTTGGTGGTCCAAGAGAGGTCGTCGCTGATGTGCACTCCAAGGAACTTGGTGCTGCTCACTCTTTCCACAGCATCACCGTCGATGGTCAGTGGTGGCAGTTGTTTTTGGACCCTCTGAAAGTTGACGACAATCTCCTTGGTCTTGTTGACATTCAGCAGGAGGTTGTTGTCTTTGCACCATCTGGCCAGCAGGTCTACTTCTTCTCTGTAGTGGGTCTCATCGCCCTTAGTGATGAGGCCCACCAGTGTTGTATCATCCGCAAACTTCACTAGATGGTTAGTGCTGTGGGTCGTTGTGCAGTCATGTGTCAGCAGCGTGAACAGCAGGGGGCATAGAACACAACCTTGAGGAGCCCCCGTGCTCAGGGTCAGGGTGCTTGAGGTGTTATTCCCTACCCGTACTGCTTGTGGTCTCTGCATCAGGAAGTCCAGCAGCCAGTTGCAGAGGGAGGTGCTGAAACCTAGTTTGTCCAGTTTTCTGATTAGTTGTTGTGGTATTATGGTATTGAATGCTGAACTGAAGTCAATGAACAGCATTCTCACATATGAGTCTTTATTGTCCAAGTGGGTGAGGGCTGGATGGAGGGCAGAGCAGATTGCATCCTCCGTGGATCGCTTGGCTCGGTATGCGAACTGGTAGGGGTACAGGGTGGGGGGTAGGGTGGCTTTGATGTGTGACAGGACTAGCCGTTCGAAGCACTTCATGATTATGGGCGTCAGTGCTACAGGACGGTAGTCATTGAAGCATGATGGTGATGATTTCTTCGGCACGGGTATGATGGTAGCAGCTTTGAAAAGTGATGGGATGACTGCTTGCTCCAGAGAGATGTTAAAGATGTCTGTGAAGACATCCTTCAGCTCTTCTGCACAATCCTTCAACACTCGGCCAGGTATGTTGTCTGGGCCAGCTGCTTTGCGTGGGTTGATGGTGGCCAGTGTCCTCTTCACACTGGCAGAGGACAGGTACAGGGTTTGATCATGGGGGGGAGGGGGAGTTTTCTGTGGATGAGTGTCATTTTGTGCTTCAAAACGGGCAAAGAAACTGTTCAGGTCGTTTAGCAGAGAGGTGTTGTTGTCACAGCTTCGTGGTGCGGGCTTATAGTCCGTGATGGCCTGTATGCCCTGCCACAGGCTCTGTGCATCTCTGCTGTCTTTGAAGTGTGTTGTTATTTTGTCCGAGTATTCCTTTTTTGCTTTCCTGATGCCCTGGGACAGGTTTGCCCTTGCTGCTTTTAGGCCAGCTACGTCTCCTGCTCTGAAGGCTTTGTCTCTGGCCCTCAGCAGTCTGTGAACGTCTCCTGTGAACCATGGCTTCTGGTTGGCCCTGGTGGTGATGTGTTTTATTTCTGTAACATCATCAATGCATTTTGTGATGTAGGAGGTCACGGTGTCTGTGTACTCCTCAATGTCAATGTGGTTGCTGTGGGTGGCGGCTGTTTTGAACATGTCCCAATCTGTGGTTTCAAAGCAGTCTTGTAGTTGTGACACGGCTCCCTCTGGCCATTTTCTCACCTCCTTCAGAGCTGGTTTGGTGAGTTTTACCCTTTGTCTGTAGGCTGGCAGTAGGAGAATCGTTAGGTGGTCTGATAGGCCGATGTGGGGGATGGGCTTTGCCTTGTATGCTCCTTGGTGTGGGGTATAAACAAAGTCCAGGGTGTTTTGTCCTCTTGTTGGGAAGTTAACATGTTGGTGAAATTTTGGAAGTACTGTTTTGAGATTTCCGTGGTTGAAATCTCCCATGACCACTGTGAAGGCATCTGGGTGTGCATCTTGTTGTTCACTGATTCCCCGATGCAGCTCGTTCAGTGCCTCGCTTCTGACGCTGTTGGTGTTGCTAGGAGCGAGGTAAACTGCGACCAGTAGAATGGCGGATATTTCTCTTGGTAAATAGAAGGGTCGGCACTTGATGATCATGAACTCCACTAGTGGAGAGCAGTGTCTCTGTACCACCGTAGCATTTTTGCACCAAGCATCATGTGTGTAAACACATATTCCTCCCCCTCGTTTTTTCTCTGCAAGGGCTCTGTCCGCTCGGTGGCACGTAAGTTGCTCCAGTTGTAAAGCCGAGTCGGGTATGCCATCGTTCAGCCATGATTCTGTAAACACGGTCACACAGCAGTTCCTCACAGTTTTGTTCGCTGATCTTAGTAGCCGTATGTCATCCATCTTATTGTCCATAGATCTTACGTTTGCCAAGAGAATTGATGGTATTGCTGGACGAGTTGGGTTGGCTGCAAGCCGTGTTTCGACGCCACCTCGTTTGCCTCTCTTCCTAATTCTGGAGCACCTCTTTCGCCGTCTCCATGAAGGCGAGGCAGACGGGTCCGATGTATGCCGCCGTAGTATCCCCAGTTCTTCCAGTGTCTCTGTTGGTATATCCAATACATCGCTTAAGTTGTCCATTCTGATCTGCAACAGCTGTTGTCGACTGTACTTGCGTTCCGACATAGTTTCCGACGATAGACATTTCGAAAGACACATTATAACACAAATAAACACTGCGAGTTGGGAGAGTAAGGAGTCGCTGCAGCTACGTGCGCCACGTCCGGAATTTCTTTACATGCGCTGGTCATAAAAAGAATTGAAATTATGTTTCTTACTTTCCCATGCAGATATAGACATACAGTAGTGAGTCCATGAGTTCTAAAACATGTACACTCTTTCCCTTAAATGATAACATTGAGCACTCTGAGCACACAATTATTGGTATATGTTTAAAGATCAACTTTAGGGAAGAAAAGAATGAAACAAAGACAGATTAGGGAAAACAATCAAATAACCACATTCAGCTTCATTTTCAGGCATCTCACGTCATCTGTCCTTGTTCTCTCGTCTTAGCTTGTTTGTTGAGACACCCTGAACGATTTCAGACCTCACAGGGAGAGAATTGATGATGAAGAGTTAGATTACATTATATAACTTTAGGCTATTAGTACCAAAAGGACCCATGTTACTCCTCTGTTTATTGAGTTGCACTGGCTACCGATTGCCGCCCGGATCAAGCACAAGGCTTTGACCCTTTTTGCCAAAATTCCGTGCTCCTGGACACGGAATTGTTTTCTGTGCTTCTGGACACGGAATTGTTTCTGTGATGGGCACACGGAAGTGCTTTCTATAGGCTATTACCACAGCACTGTGTTAACTCTATTATTAGAAAATACATACCAAATGCTTATCCTAAACAAAATAATGCTATAGCAATTTAAGTTGTGCCCTGACCAAAACATTCCCTAACCTTAACCTGTCATTAAAGACATATTTTTGAGAAATACCTTTTCCAGTTGGTTGCTAGGCTATCAAATTCATATAATGAATGAAAGAATACTAGCTGTGCCCAGACCAAAACAATCCCTAACCCTTACCTGTCAGTAAGACTTTTTTTTTCAGAAAAAATATTTGAACTTAGAAAAATCCTGAGAAAACACAAGACTGTGGAAACACAGAGCTGTGGGAGTATAGAGAGAGCACTTCTGTATGTCCATCACGGAAAATAATTCTGTGTCCAGGACCACGGAATTTTGGCAAAATCTGTGCTCCTGTAAACGGATTTTGTGTCCTTATCATCCGTGTCCAAGAGCACAGAATTTTTGGAGATCATGTTGCAGCGGAAGAGAACTGCGCTCATCCAACACAAGCCGTCTGGCTCTGCCATCCAGTCACTCTAGGTACTCCCAGTCAAGACTGTTCTCCGTTGTTGTACCCAAGTGGTGGAACGGTCTCCCAGAGGCAGCAAGACTAAGCACATCTCTTGCAGCCTTTAAGAAACAAGTAAAGATCTTCTTCTTTTGAGAGGAGCTACTAAACTAATGCTTGAGCTGGCCTAGACCCAGGGCAGACTCTTGACATGATGTTTAGTTAAGTTTCGTTTTGTTTAGTTTAGTTTATGTGTGTGTGTGTGTGTGTGTGTGTGTGTGTGTGTGTGTGTGTGTGTGTGTGTGTGTGTGTGTGTGTGTGTGTGTGTGTGTGTTTGTGTGTGTGCTCTTTATTAATTAATAATAATAAAAAAAAACCTAACCCCTCTTTGCAACTGCACTTGTCGTTCTGTATATTTCCTGTGCACTTTGTTGGCTTGATTATGTCCTTTTTTGAAAGTCCCTTTGGTGATAAAGTGTCTGCCAAATGCAATGTAATGTAATGTAGTACCCAAAGGTAGATTTGGTTTGCAGACAAGTGATCTCATCTCATACAAAACATCTTAAAAAATACACAACATACAAGCATCTCACACTGGAAATTCAGTCCATACAAGCATCAGGAAGGAGGTGAACTGATATGCACACTTTAACCATTTCTCAACGTTCTAGTAAGCACACTTGGATGGATACTTTGCAGAGTTCACAAAAGAGTATCCAATCACTGGGCATGACTAATTGACACACGTCCAAGTGTGCTTACTAGAAAATTGAGAAATGGCTTTTGTCTCATCTTCCCAGGCCGCAGACCCAGATGTTGGACAAACACTGCACTACTCCATGACATCCAGTTCCCAGTATAAAATAGTGCCATCTAAAGGTGAGGTGGTGGTAATGTCACCTCTAAGCAATGGGACAGAAACCTTGACGGTGAGGGCAACAGACCAAGAGCAACTCTATGACACAGCAACTGTAAAGGTCAGTTGAATTGGTCACACATGCAAAATGAGGAAAGTAGATAGGTGGAACACAATATATTTTTTTTACATTAAGGGGGGTTCTTAATAACACATTCACATCAGCTGTCGCAAACTGCAAATAAAGCGTTCATGAATGCTAAGACATTAATCAGCAACCATTTGTGAAGTGGAATGTGAGACGTACCAGCAATTCAATTTGAGTACATATTTCATTGCTATCCCATTTTCCAAGCGCAGCGGTACGAAAGTTGCAACTAATAGAAGCTAAGGTGTTTTTAAGGCATTACACTATCTTTGGAATGGAGACTGTGATTAAGTAATTAATAGACCCACTTACAGATATGATTCGGCTGCGTGCGAATCGTTGGAGCAGAATCGACCATGCACCGTTCATTTGTACAGAAACTAGCCAGGTGCACTGTAAAAAATAAAAGTTGGTTAGAGGATCTATTCAACTAATCTTACAAGGTATCAACTAAGCGTTTGAAGTTATCCATTTCATATTTTCATTACCATGGGTCCCCAAGTGAATGGGAAATGCAACCGTCTACCACTATGGCAGCCAAACCATACAAGCATTCCTCTCAACATTGTTAACAGTCAGCATTGCTAACAGCCAGCAGGTCAGCTGGCCTGGCCAGCGCTGTCAAAAGCAAGAGAGCTTTTGTAAGATATACAAGAACAGTACGAGAGTCCTGGTTTAAAGGGACACTGTGTGAGATTTTTAGTTGTTTATTTCCTGAATTCATGCTGCCCATTCACTAATGTTACCTTTTTCATGAATACTTACCACCACCATCAAATTCTAAGTATTCACTATGACTAGAAAAATTGCACTTTTCATGCATGAAAAGGGGGATCTTCTCCATGGTCCGCCATTTTGAATTTCCAAAAATAGCCATTTTTAGCAGCAAAAATGACTGTATTTGGACCACACTAGAAAATATTTGTTTATTACTTAGTAAACTTTCATGTAAAGATCAAATTTGGCAATAGGCAGCCCAGTTTCAATGAGCAGCATAGTTGCAGTACCTTTTTTGACCATTTCCTGCACAGTGTCCCTTTAAATACTAGTACAAATGAACCACGTGAACAGAGTGATCATGCATGTGGCAGGCAGTAATTGACAGCCTTAGTACTCAGGTGAGCAGGCAGTGATTGGTTGAAATGGGATTGATTGAACGATTGAATGGAAGCAGGTCTTGGAGAAGTTGTGAACTGTTTCATGAAGATGTCCTGAATTGTTTCATGGATGGAAAGAATATAGCAGATCAAACCATACAGTACTGTATGTTCATTACCTGATTTACCACATTTTCATAAGGACATTGTAGCCTGTCACATCAGGGGAAAATGGTGGATGTTTACATTCTAAAATAAAGTGCCCCTGCGAAACTCCCCTGGTAGCCCTTTGTAATATCAGAACTCCAAAACCTCAGGTTGAAAGTTGAAACTTACAGCTTAAAAACTCTGTGCAGACAGTTGCCTTGAAAATTTGAATGGGGGCCAACTTTTATTTCTTGTAGATTACATGACCTTATCCATTCAAGGCATCCACTACAATTTGTATACAATTTCAATACTTGACCTTATCCATTCAAGGCATCCACTACAATTTGTATACCATATCAACTCAACATCTCATTTAAGATGTTTTTTTTTTTAAGATGATCTCATTTAAGACAGCTTTTCATCAAAAACATACAAAAGTGAGTTGAAATAACTCAACTTGAGAATGTAGAGGTTGGCATTGGCAATTTCTCGGGCCGGGGGCTCAAAAATGCCAGTAAGTTGAACAATGTCAAGTTGTAGTTTTTACATTGTGTTTTTTTCCGAAATATGAAAACGTAGGGTCACGATGACTTCAGATATGCAGTGGGTACCACAGACACGGGCATTCCTGATGCCCTCAGTCCAGTCAGTAGTTTAATGTCTTGTAACAACAAACTTTTCCTATGCTTCTTGAACAGCCTCTTCCCTCTCGAAATAGCATAAGAAGCGTACTTTATTATCAACGTACACACTTCAGGACGGCAGGTCTTCTTTCTTTAGAGTCTGCACTATCTGTTTGTGTGTGTGTGTTCACAGCCAGTTTCAAATGATACAGCCTCCCCACTCCCTAGCTCACCCATGCCTGCAGCTCACCTAAGGGCTGCTGTCGAGAGAGCGCAGCCCATTAATTCTGAATGGAGTCTGCACTCCTCTGTTGGCACCCCTAGAGTGCAGTACCACTTGGAAGAGTGGAGTCTCTCATAATACTCTTAAAGGTACACTGTGCAGGAAATGGTCAAAAAAGGTACTGCAACTATGCTGCTCATTGAAACTGTGTTGCCTATTGACAAATTTGAACTTTTAATTAAAGTTTACTAAGTAATAAACTATTATTTTCTAGTATAGCCCAAGTACAGCTATTTTTGCAGCTAAAAATGGCCATTTCTGGAAATTCAAAATGGCGGACCATGGAGAAGATCCCCCTTTTAATGTATGAAAAATGCAATTTTTCCAGTCATAATGAATACATAGAATTTGATGGTGGTGGTAAGTATTCATGAAAAAGGTAACATTATTGAATGGGTAGCATGACTTCTGGAAATACACAAATAAAAATCTCACACAGTGTCCCTTTAAAACTCTCTGGTGTGTTTGAGTCAACGATGCACACACATTCAGCGTGACGTGAATTCTGATCCCAATGATTGTGTTTGGTGCTCCCTATAGATTATTGCCATGCACTGCAGGTAGACAGACATACAGACTAAGGGTGAGCCCACGACGGTAGCGCTAGGTAAACGTGGAACATTTGGACAGATGAGCCTATCTTGCACACGGTGACAGCGTTCTTAGGAGTTCAAAATGTAGAAGCGCATTTTTTGCATGCCCTTAGAGGTTCCACCTCCAAATCTGACAGCCTGCTTTCATGGATGAGCATTGATAGCATTGTTAAATGCCTGCAGGCAAAGAGACTGGATATTCACATCCAGTCTCTTTGATGCGGGAGTCATGTAAACAAATTGCGAGACTCGTGACCGCTCTTTGAAAGACACCTTGTCGATATTTTACACCGACGTTAGCAAGATGTAGTCATCAGTGTTGCCAGATTGGGCTACTTTGGATGAGCGCCTGCGGGGAAAAATTGGCCATTTGGCGTTTTTTATTCCCAGCCGTTTTGGGCCCATAGAAGTCAATGTAATTTGATGAATTTGGGCGGAATTTAGCGCATGTTGGCAGTTTTTGAGAAGCTTTTGGTCGGGATTTGGTCAGACACATCTGGCAACACTGGTAGTCATTCAGAGCACAGGAGGTGGAGATGTCTGCATATATTGTATATTGATCAAAGCCATTGGAGAAAGTACATGCAATTAACAGGCATTTGGTGTTGGTGGTACTGTGAGCCACGCCCGTGGTGTGCATCTATGTCGGCCTGTTTTCCCTGTTTCCATGGGAAAGAAGATTTCCACCCCCAAACGCTTGTGGGCACGCAGATAAATTGTGGAGAGAAAAAAACGGACATCAGCGTTTAAGATTTAGACCATTGTTGAGGGCACATAGCCTAAAGCCGGGCATACACTGTGCGATATTTTCACTCCTGGGTCTTGAGCTTCTGCTCACACTGCATGATGGAATTTCACTGTTTAAAAGTTCACAACTCACGACTCACGTCCCCACACTACACGAGCTGACAGTCAGATGCGAGCGAAAGGCTTCCACTGTACGACGCGACAGGCATGTTTCCCCGGTCTGCAGAGGAGGGAACATGCGCACCTGAGGTGGAGATGAGGTCGCGCTCAACAGCGAATCGCACGGACATATTAATTTGTGCATGTGAAGTGTCAAATCGGGTCGTAGCACTGCTTTAACTGTGCGATTTACGCACGAGCCACGAACAGAATTTCAAACCGTTTTGATTTTCTTGCGACCCTGTGATTGCACGATCGTGAGGCGAAATCGCTTGTCGTTACCCCATGTAAACTGCACGATGCGAGACTCACGATTGAGCAAGAAATCGGCCCGACTCTCAAAAAGTCGTGCGTGTGCCAAATCGGGGCAAAAGTCGCACAGTGTAAGCCCAGCTTAAGCCTGAATTCCATTTCACCCCTTAGCCCTACGCCTTTCCCCTTCCCCTCCGTTTTGAGCGCTCATATGTAGGGGTAGTGGCGTCCCAATTCATTTTAAGACTGAGGCAAGGGGTTGAGGGGAAGAGCTTTCCAAACGGAGATTTTCCGAAGGCATCCATGGAGGGATACGAGAAATTTCCCTGAATGCATTGCAAATACCTTTAAAAATTAGCCCTTAGCCCTATGACTTTACCCTTCCCCTCCGTTTTGAGCGTTCACGTGTAGGGGTAGTGGAGAATTCACGTTAAAACTAGAGATGCACCGGATCCTGAGTTTTAGGATCCTGCCGGGTACCGGATCCACTGCTTAAGATCCTGCCGGAACCGGATACCGGATCCTACGAAAGGGTTGAAACACATGGCCCACGTGTGCGAGAAGGCTCTTTTTATTACGTTGGCTCAACTATTTTTTAGACTCATTGGCTTACTGCCACACTGCCTGCAACGGCCGCTTCCAAAGTAAGTCAGCCTGCCAAGACCTTAAAATAAATGTTTGATGGCATTTTCTGTTAAAAGTCTGCAACCATGCCAGAAGCCATCAGCATGGGCTAAGGTTTCAGAATCACTTGGGGACCATTCCATCAACGGCGGTAACCCCAAATCCAAGCTCAAGTCTGTTAACTACGCTATTTTTAGACAGAGATCCGTTCCATCAGCCTTGCTAACCTGAAACTCAGCTGAATTGCCACGGTAATTTATGCTCCAACTCTAACCTGGTAGCTCCCAGGTTAAACACCAGGCTAAATGAATCAGTGTTGTAAAAAAAAGAACCTGTAGGAAACAATGTCACAGTGGGCACGTTCCGCTTAATTCCTGCCATCATTTTACGAGATCAAAGCGAACCAGTCACTCGATTTTAATAGTCTATGATGTGATAATGCCAGTAAAAACTACAATAGTTACCATTGTCTTTCATTTCGGGGGATTTCTGATAATTAGCGCATTTTTTAAAACTTTTATAGTGTTGATTTACTACTATGATACTGAACAATTCCTTCTACATAGCCGAAGACGTGAGTGGCCCAGTAGACAGGTGTGCTGCTTAATATGCGGTCGCCCCGGGTTCAAGTCTTGTAAGGCGACAGGTTATGGAAACTTCAAAACATTGGCTATTACAGCCTATTCTCTCCTTTGATGTCGCTTTGTGGCTGCCTTCATTTGCTATCAAGCAATAGGCCTACAGTTAAATGTAGGCCTAGACCTTAACATTTTACAGCATAGGCAATAAAAAAAACGTCTTCACAACCACCTTGCAGACGCCGACGCTTGAGTTTGCATTGCAATGATTCAATAAATGATCTCTGCCTAACGTTTTAGCTTTATTTAATCCGAAAACAAATTCTTCTGAAAGATAAAATTAAAACACCTTAGATGATACAAGCATTTTATTTTTACGCATTGAAATGGTGGCATTCGAGGTTTGGACGAGACTCTCCCTTTGATGATTGAGTTATGATCTGTCATTGCGCACGGTGGGGATTGAACGCGGGCCTCTCAACTGGAATGCGGTTACGTTACCGCTCACCTACAAATGCTCGCATCAGAGATAAAGGCTTGAATTGACAAGGCATGCCCCAGTCTACTTTCCTGGTGAACCAGAAGCTATGTGTTGATGCCCAGGGGGCTGGGCTACACAATCCTTCTGGTACACCTGTGATTCGCTCTCCTCCTCCGTTTTCGAAATAACCGGGGCAGCACGACGAATCAGGATCGTAGGGAGGGATTTCAGTGGGTATGACGTTTATCGAACGCAACACCCTCCCCCAGGGTAGTTCGGCTGTGCCCGCCCCCTCCCTGAATCACAACAGTAATGGCGGCGTGCGAGGAGTTATCATGCGTCGGGATGGAAGCAGCAATTTCAGCGGTGTTATCCAAAATACCTCAAGTTGATTTTCTAAAGGACGTTGTTCTGTTTTGGTTCCCGACCTGGCGGCTCTTACGTGACGACACGTCCTACGTCACAAAGCTTCAACGTGAGTGGTCGAAGTGTCATGTCATTCATATGAGGTTGCTCCAACCGCGTGCAAGCATCTTTTGACTAAACCCCGCCTGCGGAGAGGCATGAAAGGGCAGTGTGCCAGTAGCCTGTTACTTACAGGCTACTGGTTCACCAGGAAACCAGTCTACAACATGATCGCATTTTCGACAATCGTTGATATGGACTTCCCCTGTACACCGTGCACGAGCGCAACGCCAGCTCTGATGAGCACGGCTGAAGTGAAACTAGCCAAGGCGCAGCTGATCTTCAGTGGTGGAACGATGTCAGAAGCCGCCGTTAATTGAAACTCGGCTTTTGCGTTTTCTGGTTTGCCTTTTTTGGGGGGGCTTCATTAGCCTGGGCGAATAGCCGACTGTTGACTCCGTCAATCAGTCTGGCAAAAGCCATGAGGAATCCATCTCTGTGGACAATGGGAGATGGTCTGATCTTACTCTATCATTTCAATTAATTGTTCCAAACTCAAATTAAAACCCATATTGTGCTTTATTTACATGCCTGTTACGTTATAGCGTCGCAAAAGCATACAAATAACAAAACAAAAGTGTGGATATACCGTATTAGCCCGAATATAAGACGATGACCCCCCATTTTCAGGCTCATGTTTTGGGGAAAAAAGTTTTTTGAAGACTTAATTTTGTTTCACATTTGAAACTTTTCTCAAAATGCAGTTTTTAATTTGTTGGAAAATCTGAGGCTTTTTACAAAGAACAAATTTCACAATATAATTTTCATGGAATTTCCATGATATAAGACCACAGATGGCTACTCATATCCTTTTCCTTTCTTTACTCACTTCACCTGTCAAGCGCCAATAGGCACCGTAACAGGCTACAGCCGTCTGGGCCCGCCTGTTTAAAGAGCGACGCAACAGCCTACATTCAGAGTCTGCGCCAGCCAGGCAGGCAACCAGTCCAGTAGAGATAGGCAATCTATTGTGCAATGCACAGATTTTGCGAAATGCTTCGTTGACAGCAATCAGCAACCAGCAGCCGTCTCGCCAAATCGCTGTTCATTTTATGCATCCAAAGTTTTCCGTTGGACTGTAGAAACCGAACGTGACCAAAGGCAGATTGACGCATTGCACTTGAAACCCATGCGCTACCTATCAGGACCACGTTGACATTAAAAGTCCGATTGATATTCATTTCGTACCAAGGGTAAAACTCCTAGTGATTTTATATGAACAAGACAATCTCTTGCCCTAACCATTATTCTGTGTTGTTGCATCGTTGCGAGGCATAGGCCTATCGTCGCTTTGTCGTGCACACACAGATGACCATTGATTGGCTTATGACAGCATCCAAAACTTAGCCTACAGGTTGTTCGTCAAATCACCCTTCATTTCTTTAGTTCTAGTGGCGTTATCGGCTGACCAGAGAGAATGACCAAAGCTTTCCTGATGAGACTGTAAAACCAAACACAAATAAAAGCAGAGCAACAAGCCGCGATTGACTTGTGTTTTTCCCCTTGCACTGTCGTCCGCATCGCGTTGACATTGACAGTTGATAGACGTGCGGTGCAACTGTCATAACGAAACAAGCCTCTGCAAATTTGATATGGACAAAACAATCTCTTAACCCATCCATTATTGAGTTTTGTGGCATTGTTGTGAAGCATAGGCTGATGGCCGAATTCAGGTTAAGTTTAAAAAAAAAAAAAAAAATCTCTAGCGCGGAAATAAGATGACCCCCCTTTTTAGAGTACTATTTTTAGAACAAAAACCACGTCTTATGTTCGGGCCAATACGGTAGTTACCTTAACCAATCGGTAACGGAGCTCGCGGGTGAGTTCTACGTCACCACTCTCAACTGTTTGCTGATTGGCGAAACACTGAGAGAACCGAGCTCGAGGCTTTTGCCAGACGATGTGCGGAGCCAAAATCTTTGGGTGGAGTACATGGATGGCGTTGCCAGGCTAGGGCTTCATATCCATGGAATTCTTTTTCAATAATTTACAATCATGATAGAAGTTATCAGCATGGACAAAGGTTTCATGGTTCATGGTTGCCACCATAGAACTTGACCTTTAAAGTCAAATTTGAAGGTCAAAAGGTCAACCGAATTTTTTTGGGGGGGGGGGGTTGTGATGTGGTTTCATAAAATACATGTTGTTTGCATGATGTATTGAATAATTAGTACCTGGAGGAGATATTTCTTATTATTTAAATCATTTTAGGTGAGTTAAAGTATTGGAACAAATAATATTAAGAAAATATAACACTGTTTTGATGAGGTTTCTCCCGAAGCGAACAGCCCTGTCAAAAGCTACATTTGGGGTTTTCTGACAGTGAACTGTGGAAGTGGTCACAAGAGTCACCCTTCACCTACTAATGACTCAAATAAGTATCCGATGACTCTGGACAGTGATTAATTAACTTTTTTTAATATATATATTTTAGGAGCTTTTTATGCCTTTATTTTGATAGGACAGTCTGAGCTGGTGACAGGAAACAAGTGGGACAGAGAGACAGGGTGGGATAGGGAAACAACCCCGGCCGGACTCGAACCGGGGTCCCCGTGGGCATGCAAGCCCAAATGTGGGGGTTTAGCGCGCAGCGCCACAGCGCCCCATTAATTAACCTTTTAATCCTAGTTAGAGCCCCTTTAGACCCAAGTCTTCAGTGAAACAACAACAACAACAAAAAAGGAAATTTGTCTTTCTGTTCCAATACTTTAGGGGACTGTATATTTAATAATATAATATATTATTAATACTTTATTATTAGGGTATGAATGAATGTGATTATTGCAAATGGTCAATAACATATTGTTTCTTTACTTTAATAATAATTAAAACGATAATTAAAATTGAAATGTGATGTCAGTACATACTGAATATTTATGTATTTGAAGGAGCTATTGTTGCTGTTTTTACAAAAAGGTTGTGTCATCCAGATCATGTTCTATCCCTACGGCGTTTAAACATTCTTTACATTTTAATCACATGCAGATACAGGGCTGTCCATTCCTCAGGCAACTGCAGGCATGTATTTGCCACTTGGTTCTACAACCACATCTCATCAGTCCTAAGCTACTATGTGGAACTGGAGGTTTCCTTTGCCATAGCCATCAAGTGTTGGTCTACAACTTTCCAACCACCTGCCTCCTCAAATACCCAAAGATAAGCATGTTGCTTTGGACAGTAACACAAAAACTCAAGCCTGGGAAATCGCAACAGAACATTCTACAGTAGTTATGAGAACATCAAGAAAAGAGTGCAATACTTGATCTACTCTTACTGTAGGTTTCATTTCCTAACAATGATATGACATATGACATAGCAAATCAGCAAGTATCCTTCATTGCTATAACCATTTGAAACACATTAGAAATAACAGAAGTCATTATTTTTTCTATGGAAAGCCTGTGAATTGATGGGGCAAAGCAAATTCACTGGTGAGCCAAGGCATATCCAATTTCATACCAGCAGCTTAATGTGCTTCACAAATAAGAATAAAGTAATTTAGATGACCAGAGTGAAAATACAAGTTTAAGTTAATTTTATGCTAATGAGCTATGATGAATGTCTAAGGATGACAGGCCAGATCCCCACCATGATAAGCCAAATCAAACATTAAATTATAGGCCTACTAATTATTCAATATACAGTACCATGCAAACAACTTTTTTTTTTATTATTGACCTCGGTTGACCTTTTGACCTTCAAATTTGACCTTAGAGGTCAAGTTCTATATCGTCGGCTTGCTACCAAAACCGCTTAAGTCCGATTTTGGGGTTTTCGGAACACAGGGAAAAACTACATTTCCTACGGGGCGCCAAACACCAGTGGCGGTTCTAGGAAATCTGAGACCCAGGGCAAAGAGCAATTGTGAGTCCCCCCTAATAATTTTGTTTTTTTGCAAAACTTTACTCCCGTACCACTTCTGCATCCTCCTGTCATCCTGTCTGTGTCATTGGCCCATTACAAACAGTACCTGTCCAATATGTTAATTTATTTTCTTCATTTATTTTGAGTGAAGCAAGTCAAACATGAAAAGCCTTCTAAGGAAAACAAAACACTTTAAAATAAATTATTTCATGCAGAACAACAAGAACAATGCACTGCACATTATTTTGATAGTCATACTATTCTTTTTATTTTTATTCCTAACTTTAATCCTGGAAATGGTGAATGACCGATTTTTTTTGTAGGCCTTGTAATAGTCTAGCATGCTGGTAAATCTCATATCTGCCATCAGATTTTCACAGTATTCTCTTACTTTCTAGTATTTTTAGTCGTGTTAGTTTTCAAAGTTAACATTATTTGCATTATCATCCAAGGTAAAGCTCTCTAAGATATTGTCATTGTGCCAAAGCAGCTGCCACAATAGTAATACTATCATTGATCATGCTAGGACAGATTCAGCTTGAAGTGTCGGGAAGAGAAAGCATAGCAGTGGCGTCCAATCTCCATGTTGAGAGTCCATCAGTCATGGTGGATGAAGGGGTGGGGCACTTCTTTGATCCTTGTACCTCCTCACGAACGGTCTCCTCCTTGTTTGTCATCTTTGGTTAACTTCTGCTCTTCTCCATGCTCATAGAACTGCCCCATCCCCCAACATTGCCCATGACAGAGGTAACCTGGTCATAGAACTGTGCCCCTCCCACTTCAACACCATGACCGTGGCATTCAGAACATGGTGTGGAAGCACTACTGGATTCCTCAATAGTGATGTGGGTCACCACCGTCTTGTGACATATCACTGGGTATACAATAATGTGATGCACAAGTGACATCAGTCCAAAAGTATTTAATGTCTATATTATGTGACAAAAGGTTGTCATAGGAAATTACAGGCCGTGCCAGCCTTCTACGAATCTCTAACTACATCAAATAAAGCACCTGGTTAATGAATACTCAATTTATTTCGTATAGCTTAATTTTAAGGCTACAACCATTGTGTGATAATAAGAATATCTCAGACACTGATGTCTAAGGATGAAGTTATGACACATGGCCATTGTCCTTGAAGAGAAAGAGAAAACAAACAAAAAGTCAAGTTACCCAAGTCATTCACATTGGCAGAACAATTGTGCACAGGACCCCAGGATGAATAGATAGGGCCCCCCTACCACCTACCAAGGTCATAATAGGGCCCCTACCCCTGCCACCTGCAGGAGGGCCCTAGGCCTACAGGCAAATGCCCTCCTTGTCCTCCCTATAGCTAGGTCCCTGGTCATTCATTTTCTCATAGGCAGTGAGTGACTTTATACATACAGATTTTTGACTCTGGTGACTGTTGTGATTGATCAATGACCCTGGCGGGGAGTAAGTTTATGTAAAAATCTCATTTTGACAAAATTCGGACTTAGGCGGTTTTGGTAGCAAGCCGACGATATGGTAACCAGGTGATTCTGAAACCTTAGCCCATGCTGATAACTTCTAGCATGGTTGCCAACTTTTGAAAACAAGAATTCCGTGAATATAAAGATCACCAAAAAAGACTAACCAGAAAATACATCGTTTTTGACCTTCAGATTTGACCTTAAAGGTCAAGTCCATGTTGGCAACCAGGTGATTCTGAAACCTTAGTCCATGCAGATAACTTCTGGCATGGTTGCCAACTTTTGAAAAAGAATTCCATGAATATACAGTTCCCAAAAAAGGACTAGCAAGAAAATACCCTGTTTTTGACCTTTTGGCCTTCAAATTTGAGCCTAAAGGTCAAGTTCAGTGTTGGCAACAAGTTGATTTTGAATCCTTAATACATGCTGATGACTTCTGGCATGGGTGCCCACTTTTAACAGCTTTGTACCAATGTTTAACTAGAAAACCAGAAAACCCCAAATGTAGCTTTTGATAGCGCTGTCCGCTTCGGGAGAAACCTAATCAAAACAGTGTTATATTTTCTTTAATATTATTTGTTCCAATACTTTAACTCACCTAAAATGATTTAAATAATAAGAAATATCTCCTCCAGGTACTAATTATTCAATACATCATGCAAACAACATGTATTTTATGAAACCACATCACAACCCCCCCCCCAAAAAAAAAAATTCGGCTTACCTTTTGACCTTCAGATTTGACCTTAAAGGTCAAGTTCCATGTTGGCAACCAGGTGATTCTGAAACCTTAGTCCGTGCTGATAACTTCTGGCATGGTTGCCAACTTTTAACGAAAAATTCCATCAAAAGTTTTTTTTATGCACCTTAGCTGCTGGTGGCAGGGTGACCTTTCACTCCATGCAGCGATTGGGGTTGTGAAAGACTGACTGAAAAGCCTAGGCTAGAGATGCACCAGATCCTGATTTTTAGGTAACTACCGGATACCGGATCCACTGCTTAAGATGCTGCTGGACACGGATCTTGTGAAAAACCATATTATCCTGCCGGATCCGGAACCGGATCTTGGATCCAGTGCATCACTAATTAAAACAGAGGCGAGGGAGTGGGAAGGGCTTTCTACCTCTCCGAACTGAGATATTCCAAAGGACACACTGAAAGACAGAGAGAAAGACAGATATTTCCCTGCATGCATTGCAAATACCTTTAAAAATTGGTGGCATCCACAACGGCACACAAATATAAGTCTTTTCGAATGTTTTACCGTGGCGATAATTATTGTCCTAATGTGTATTGGTGGTGTATTGCATGAAAAAAAACGCTATTAACGTCATCCCAGTGCATGTACTGTAAGTCATGAAAGTTTTGTGAGGATCGCGCAACACTTTTGCCCGTTTTGAAATTATTGCGCGAGTAATAACAAGCAATATTGCTGATTTAGAGAGGTTGATTTTCAGATGCTGTGGGTGTCATTCTGTGGTTGTTGAAGGGGAGTCTCAATTTGTAGGGGGTGCATTTCAAGCCCATTTCACAGCTCCGTTTGAAGTGATGAGGGGCGAGAGGAAGGTGTAGGCATAGGGGATTCAGTCAAATAGACCACTTTACTGTTTGTACACAGATGTGACGTAATCGAGCTGCGTGCACATTGTTGGAGCAGACTTGACCATTTACCTCACATTTGTTAAGAAACTACCCAGGTGTTTTTGTTACCCAGGTGTTTTTTTTTCCGAGATAAGAAAATGGATGGTCATGATAATGTCAGATATGAGGTGGGCTCCACAAACATGGGCATTCCTGAAGCCAATTGGAGCCAATTTGGATTGGAGTGGTATGTTTAATTGCTTGTAACCAAAAACACCTCATATGCTTCTGGAACAGCCTACTCCCTCTCTGAAAAGCGTAACAAGAGCACTTTTCAGGATCTCTCTTTTTTTTTTTTTGCTTAAACGGACACTGTGCAGGAAATGGTCAGAAAAGGTACTGCAACTATGCTGCTCATTGAAACTGTGCTGCCTATTGCCAAATTTGATATTTACATGAAAGTTTACTCAGTGATAAACAAATATTTTCTAGTATGGTCCAAGTAGAGTCATTTTTGCAGCTAAAAATGGCTATATTTTGGAAATTCAAAATGGCGGACCATGGATGAAAAGTGCAGTTTTTCCAGATATAATGAATACTTAGAATTTGATGCTGGTGGTAAGTATTCATGAAAAAGGTAACATTAGTGAATGGGCAGCATGAATTCTGGAAATAAACGACTAAAAATCTCACACAGTGTCCCTTTAAGGGACAAATTAATATCAAGCCTACTTTCTTTTGTGTGTTTAACTCGACTGGTGTGACAGATTTGATCGGGGCCCTAGGCAATTGCCTAGGTTTGCCTGATGGAAAGTCCGCCTCTGAATACAATATCTGATTCAACCCTATGTAGCCAGGTAATTATAAGGAATGATCGAGAATGAGTTATATTACTAATAATAGCATTCTTTTTTCTCTAGGTGACTGTTGTAATAAACATGGAACAATTTGTCCAAATATCCATCAACCGGCCTTTTGACATAGTGTGGAGTCGTGTCCTTGATACTGCAAGGTGAGTGCTGCTCCTGTAATAGGAAACCATTCCGTTTTCATTTTCATTTCAGTTTTCTTTTATTTTTAATGGCTCTCTCTATGATGCACTCCATTGCCCCTCAGGGCACTTCAGATTGGAATTGGACTGAAAGTGACTATAATGAAGCTGGGCAGTCTCAAAGATGGGAACACGGAGGTTACTTTCATCGCCACATATGATAATGGAACCATGGTCACACCGGAGGAAATAAAGACGTGAGGTTTTTTTATCCCAGATATTTGCACGGTATATCACAACATCAACAATAAAGGCAACATCTACAGTCAATATAGATGATAATGTCTAAAAATGAAAGATAGTATTGTGTCATTCCAAACAAATTTTGATATTAGTATGTGTAGATTGAGTGGAATGTGAAATTATGTATTTGTAGATCACGGACATTGGCATGCTTGTAATATCCATAATGCTTGTTTGTGTGTGTGTGTGTGTGTGTGTGTGTGTGTGTGTGTGTGTGTGTGTGTGTGTGTGTGTGTGTGTGTGTGTGTGTGTGTGTGTGTTGTGTTATCCCCCCACAGTCGTCTAAAGAACCATCAGGATAAGGTTCGGAATGAGCTTCAGGAGGTGCTTGGTCCTGACACAGACTTTGAGATCATTGATAGCGAAAGTTCAGGCTGGTCTACTCAAAAAATTGGTGCCGTGATATCTGGAGCTGTTGTAGGTTGTCTAATAGTAGGCCTAATAGGGTAAGTACTTCATATATAAGTATTTTAATCATGCTATGCCCAACAAAATAAAGGCATTTTAATTACAAAGAAGATGAGTGCCTTGGTATTTCCAAAACTTTTTTGAAATACTTTATATATCTGTTGGTTAAGTTTATTTAGCCTAAATATGTTAATGATGAAGAGACATACAGCTAGCGTCACTGCTGAAAAATATTCTTCCATAGGCTATCCATGTTGTAATCATGCTTAGTTTAACCCTTTAGCTCCCATAGTGGCTGCCTCTCTCCCATAGCGCCCGCCGACGCCCGGAGTATTTTCATCAGAATCAAACCCAGGTTTACATTTAACTATCTTAGTCAATTACACCGAGATGTAGCCTACCGCTCTGCGCAACAGGATGGAAGGACAGAAGGAAACGCAGTATTCATTGACTCATTTTGCGTACCAACTTCAGGTAAAGGAGTCAATGATTGTACGCTACTCAGTGTTCTTCATAATAGTCTGCTTGTTGAGGTTCAGTTGATCGCTACTTCCAATAAAACTAATGTGGTGGTGTTTGTAGCAGTGGCGTGTCATCGCAGATGCCAAGGGATGCCTGGCATCCCCTAATTCCCCCCAAAACAGCTTTAACATCTGTTAATGAACATTCTGTCTATCATGTCTCCTACTTTAAAATTCCCTTTCACTCTCGTTTTCTCTGTGAGTATTTTCCAGCTGGGGAAATAGCGCCCTACCCCCTCCCATTGGGTAACCATCTGGTGAAACAAAGTAGCCTACTACACGTCTATCAATTGCTAAATGGTTGCTACCATGGCTGCCAACTCGACTTGGCAGCCCAAAATTTCTTGAGTGTTTGATAAAAACTGAATGCTTGACCAATCAGATTGCTCAAAATTGGTCACGAGATGAATCATCTCGCCCGTCTATGATTTACCAAGGATGAAACTTCAGGACTGGCAGCCAGTTACCTGTCATTAGAAAATAGTGAGTCTAGTGGGCAGAATCGAAAGCGCACACAGCCGATGACTCCCAAATGTCAAGGCAGGCATTGCATAAAATTGATTTAACATAACGACAGGATCTTCACATGGACACATACACGTTCAGGATAACTTCTACAACGGTAGGAAAACTTGGTTTATTGTTTCAGAAAGGTAGATATAAGCAGGCCACCTAACGTTTTGTGCAGCTAGCTTTGTTTTTAGCTGCTTGTTAGCTCTTGCTATTGGGTCATTCCACGCCAAATCTCCGAATCATCCCGCACGACCATCTCAGATCTGGCAGAAAAAAATCAAGGAGGTTCACAAACGTCCCAATAGGAAAAGTGCAAAATTATAGCTCTCAACTCCTCATAGTTTTGTCATTAAAAATGTTTTTGTCAGGTACCCCCCTGACTCGTTTGGAACAGACTTCTCAGAGAGCCCACTTTCAGAGTGTTGTATCTAAAAAACTACTTTAAGTAGGTCCTTATGAATTTCAAGGGGTAACATTTGGAACATGTACTTGTGAAATGTGGATTTGCACACATCCTCTTGTCATTTACCACCGTTTTCTGGGGGCTTAAAGTTGCTTGAAAAAGTCTCACCTTTGAATTTGTGGGCATCTTTGAATGACTGTGGTAAGTGCAGTTTTAAAGACAGAGGTTTGATATGGACAATGTATGTTCCCAACCATTCTGTGCATGTTGTTTTGAAAGACTGATCTTCTGCGATGAACAGTTTAGAAGATATGAAGTCTTTACAATGGAAAAACTGAAACTTGGTACCATCTTTGCCACGTTATTTAAAAAAAATGTCACGACTCACCACAATATTATCAACAGTTTTGGAAAGATTAGATATCTGTTCTTAACATATCCAAAAACTGTGATGGTATTCTGCCTCATTTGGTCACAATGATTTTTTAAAAACCCACTGTTGTGTGACTTCCACTGCTCCTATGAAAACCTGATATTGGGGGGCAACTTTGCCATGCTATACCAAAACAATGACAGCAATCACCACAATGAACTGAACAGTTTTGGAAAGATAGGATGTGTGTTTGTAACATATCCAAAAACTGGGATGGTGTTCTGCATCAATGTCTTGTAATGACTCTTGAAAAACCCTTTGCTGTTACATCAGCAGCTCCTGTGCAAATGCCTAAGTCACATGAATTACCAGGGGCGGAGCTACAGGGGGACAAGCAGGGCATTTGTCCAGGGCCCTCCTGAATTTGTGGTAGGGGCCATAATCATGACCTTTGCAGACTTTTGGGTGCCAATCTATTTGGGCTGACACTGTGAATGACAGGCAGTTTGACTTGGGCATTTTTGATACAAGAAATGTGAATTGAGTATTTTTGAAGCACACAATAAGAAACAGTTGAGTGATTTATATACCATTATTATCATTCTTTTTCTTTTGGCTTTAAGGTAACTAATTTTTTGGTAACTAAATGTTTGTGAATTAAAGGTTATGGCCATGTGTTTAAACCGCAACACGGTAGGAGTTAATATTTTGCTATTATACCGTAAAGTAAGTCTTGAATTGCAGTAGTGATAAATTAATCGAATCATTCTGATTGGTAAAGCAGCATTGTTAAACACATAGTCTTGATGTAGAATGTTTGCTAAACTTTTTTATCAGCATTCCATTTTTGTCAAACTACTTTTAGCTGGAAAGATATTTTGATATTTTGATATTTTACATTTTGATACAATTGTAATTTCCCATCACTTCTGCAACTTTGTCCTGTTCACAGAGGTACATGTCAAACACATAGACCTTTGCCATGAACGAATACCAAGCGTTAGGTTCCTCGGTCATGGTTAGGACTGGGGCGGGGCCAAGTTCTATGAACAGGTCACCTTTGTCATGTTTTTTTTTGGGGGGGTGGGACACTTTTATGATCATGGGGAAGAGAAAAAAACAGTGATGATACAAAAAGAGGAGACTGTTCGTAGGGAGGTAACCTGACTAAACAGCTGTCCTGCCCCTCCAATCACCATGACTGAGCTACCCTGAGCATGGTGCTAGACCACTGCAAGACTGTCTCAGAGCCGAGCAATGCAAGCATTAAGGTTTGATGATCAACATTAACCCTGATGAATTTGCATGAATGGGCATACATGTATACATTAAGTGAAGCACAAATCAAATGTAGAAAGAATAATTACATGATTAAAGGTAATATCTCATACACAAACTAAAATAATCCACAGCAGACCTCAGAACAGCATCAAAATTGGTAAACAAGTTATTAAAGATGGTTATGAATTGTAATAAAAAAGCATTGAGATGTGGTGATAGTCAGGATGTACTTGTTTCAAGATCTACAGGGATGTTTCAGTGATTCAACATTTCATCACTTTATTCCGGTATTTGGTTTTCAGTGCCTGAAGATGAAGTTTACACACGTCTATAACCTTTGATTTACTGGAATGTAGTTACAGAAAAAGCTGAAAAAAAAACCTCTGTCAACAGCCACTTTTACTTTTTTGCCGTATTATATTGAGTGTGTCGAAAATGCTCAAGTCAAATATCTTGTATCAAAAATGTCTGACTCAAATTGCTCAAGTCATTCACAGTGGCGGAACAATTGCACATAGGGCCTCATGGCAAATACTGGTAGATAGGGCCCCCATGTAGCCTGCAAAGATCAGAGCAGGGGCCCCACCTCAATAAAGCAGCAAGCTGCAGATGTCACACAGCCGTTTTTACAAGTCCATTCTTAAAAAATGAGACAGAGCACCACCCCAGTTTTTGGATATGTTAAAAACAGACATTGAGTCTTTCTAAAACGGTAAATGTCATAGGGGTGAGTTCTGTCATTTATTTTGTATTACATGGTGAAGATGCCACTAATGTCAATTTTTCATAGGAGCTATGAAAGTCACCCAACAGTGGGTTTTTGAAAAATCATTGTGACCAAATGAGGCAGAATACCATCACAGTTTTTGGATATGTTAAGAACAGATATCTAATCTTTCCAAAACTGTTGATAATATGGTGGTGAGTCGTGACATTTTTTTTTAATGACATGGCAAAGATGGCACCAAGTTTCAGTTTTTCCATTTTAAAGACTTCATATCTTCTAAACTGTTCATCGCAGAAGATCAGTCTTTCAACACAACATGCACAGAATGGTTGGGAACATACATTGTCCATATCAAACCTCTGTCTCTAAAACTGCGCTTACCACAGTCCTTCAAAGATGCCCACAAATTCAAAGGTGAGAATTTTCCAAGCAACTTTAACCCCCCCAGAAAACGGTGGTAAATGACAAGAGGATTTGTGAAAATCCACATTTCAAAGGTACATGTTCCAAATGTTACCCTTTGAAATTTGTAAGGACCTACTTAAAGCAGTTTTTTGGATACGGCAATCTGAAAGTGGGCTCTCTGAGAAGTCTGTTCCAAACGAGTCAGGGGGGTACCTCACATAAACATTTTTAATGACAAAACTATGAGGAGTTGAGAGCTATAATTTTGCACTTTTCCTATTGGGACGTTTGTGAACCTCCTTGATTTTTCTCTGCCAAATCTGAGATGGTCGTGCGGGATGATTCGGAGATTTGGCGTGGAATGACCCTATTATGGAAATAGGGTAATTCCACGCCAAATCTACGAATCATCCCGCACGACCATCTCAGAATTGGCAGAAAAAAATCATTGAGGTTCACACATGTCCCAATAGCAGAAGTGCAGCATTATAGCTCTCAACTCCTTATAGTTGTGTCATTAGTGGGTCATTCCAGCTGGAATCAGCAAATTTCTGAAAAATCTCCCACTCGACCCCCTCGGATTTGCCTGAAAAAAATGTATGTGATGGCTTAAACATCTAATAGATCATATCCACAATATCAGAACTCAGCTCTGGATACTTTTGGCACAAAAAATCTGTAAATAAGTACACCCCCTACGCTTGTTTTAGCGACATTGCATGAGTGACCATGTTCAGACTCAATTATCTCCAGAACTGTTTGTGTCAGATTCATTATATTTTCAGGGCTAAGAGTCCCAGACCTGAATATCATATATTACAATTTGCAGCACTGTAAGTCAAATCACACCGTAATAATGTGCCTCTACTTTTTGTAGATATCATATGTTCTAGGGTTTCCAAATGTCTGTAAAAACCTCAAAGTTCTACATGTAAGGTTCATCCTTGGTAAATGGTCTGATATGTACCATGACTTTCACATCATAGTATATCTAACAAAAGGCTCCAATGGTTGTTGAGATACAGAGGTCCAAAGATGGGAAAAAATTAATTTGCACCAATGTTTGGAGCAATATTTCCAATCTATGACACTAGTTAGGAACTTTCTGTTTGGTGTTTCTGAAAGAGGATGTTTTTTTTAACAACATATAAAAAAATTGGGATGGTGTTTTGCCTCATTCTTTTTATAACGGACTTCAAAATCTCAATTGGCTACAATTACTTGAAGCTATGAGGACCATGTCACCAACCGACTTGTCGCAACTCTCAAAATCCATGGCTCTGATGTCACCTTAATAGTGAAAACAAGATGGCTACCCTGTGAATGACAAAGCAAATTCTAGGGAAACCATAACACTTGTAAATGAATTGATTGATGCAACACAGCAAGAATAGCACATTGCACATGGCTTTGATAGACAATTATTTTAATTGTAAAATCATAATAATCATCATCATTTTAGTAGTAGTAGTAGTAGTAGTGGTAGTGGTAGCGGTAGTAGTAGTCTTGGAATAAAGTGATGAAATAGGAGAGGATTAAAGAATTGTAGCACTCTTGTTTGCAACAAGGACTCCCATCCTAACTAGTCTTTCAATCAGCACCTGTAACTTTATATTTGCTGTGAAGCTTGTGTCTTACTCGTTAAGTTATCAGCTGTATTGCAAAATAACTTAATTTATACTGGCTAGAGATTCCCTCAGTCTATTTTGACAGCATGGTACTGGAGTATCAGTTAGAAGAGTTTGCTTGCATGCAGTATTCAATATCAGGTGAATATTGAAGGCACAGAAGTTCATATTGGCACCAGACAACCATGTGGTTCTTGTCACATTGTTGCGATCTAATTCAGCTGCTTGCATCAATATAATATTATACCACTGCAATGCTGACAAGTGGATTGCAGGTTAGCAGCAGTGACTACAACAGTCATGGTTTGGATAATTGTAGACAATGTTCATTACTTGTAAAGTTCATCATCACATTGATCCAGGTGAGATGATGGAAGCCGAAAGAAAGCTTTGCAGCATGCAAAAGCGTTCAGATATGGTGGTGGATTGGGGGCGGGGCACAGTTCTACAGTCAGGGTACCTCTGTCGTGGTGACTGTTGGCGGGGGGGGGGGGGATGTTTTTATGGTCGCATAGGAAAGTAAAAGTTGATTAGAGATGACACATAGGAGGAGACAGTTTGTAGAGAGGTACCCTGACTGTAGAACTGTGCCCCGCCCCCCATCATCCTCCCCTGAACGAAGTGCCCTGAGCATGGTGGTGGTATCCTTACTGAAATTAATACCTATGTTGTCATTGTCCTTTCATGTACCCATTTCATTGTACCTGTACAAAGACAAGAAAGATTCATTCAAAGTTTCATTCAGGTGTTCCTCATTGAATTGCCAATGACGGATGGTTGCACACAACAATATGAATGCAGATACCTAATGCCCCATCATTGACAATGGCAAGCTACCTTATAAAGTCAACTCATAAGATGCAGCTACTGATTGAAAGTTAAGTGTGTATAAAACCGTTTGTCACAGGCCAGAGCATTGAAAGTTCCTGACTTGTTTAATACATTTCATTTTTTTTTTCAAATATTAAATCACCATCAAGGAAGTCAAGGTTGCATCAAGGAAATCATATCAACACCTTGTTTTGTTTCCAGAGGTTGTTTTCTCTCAAAATGGTACTTCTCTCAACCATCTTGAATTTATTGCTAACGTAGCGCCAGTGAGAACATGTTGCGTAGTCACTTGATCATCTGGCCGATAGTACACTTAAAAAGATGAGGCCAGAATCCCTGAAAAAAAATCAGAAATACTGAGCTGAACAAACAGCTTTGTCTGAAGAGACCCCTTCCCAATACTTGCAATGTAATGAGTACCCAATCTTGATTCCCCCATGTCCTTGGCCCAGAACAATTCACCACTTCCGCTTCCCTCTGCACTATTTGATCACAGGCTTATGTCACACCGCAATGCGCTTTACGATCATTAAAAGGAATGAGGCAAAACACCATTCTATTTTTTTGCTATGTTGTTAATAAAAATATCCTCTTACAGACACAACAAAAAACAAGTTCACAGCTGGTGTCATACTTTGGAGGTATTGCTCTAAAAAATGGTGGGGTTTTTTTTTCATGACGCCACTTTGGATGGATTTGAGGGATGCATGCCACACTGCATTGAGATTTGAAAAGGCATTATATAAATAAAGGGGCAAAACACCATCCCAATTTTTAGATATGTTGTTAATAAGAATATCCTCTTTGAGAAACAACAAACAGCAAGTTCACAACCGCTGTCATATATTGGAAATATTGCTCCAAACAATGGTGTTTTGTTTCCTTCCCTTGATGCTGACTTCCTGGAACTATTTTGGAACTATGCCATTGGCTCAATGAGCCGCCATCTTTGTGTGAAAATGAAACACAAAAATCAAGGGGATTGGCCACCTTCTTAGGATGGAATTGAGGGTTAAGTCAGATATACTGAAATACTGAGCTGAACAAGTATAAAATCACCTATTTGGTATCAGAGATTTTAGGTTTTAGTGTACACTGACTTAGCTATTCATTTTAGGTGTAGTAAACCCATTTTTTTTCTAAGGTAACAGGGCTTCTAAGGTACACCTGCATGTCACACAGGAATGAGTTTTTAAAATTCATTATAAAAATAATGGGGCAAAACACCATCCCAAATTTTAGATATGTTATGAATAATAATATTATCTTTCAGAGACACCAAACAGCAAGTTCACAACTGGTGTCATAGATTGGGAATATTGCTCCAAATAATGGTATAAATTAGTTTTTGCCCATTTTTGGACCTCTGCATCTCAACAACCATTGGACCCTTATATCAAATATGATGTCATGTGAAAGTCATGGCACATATCTGACCATGTACCAAGGATGAACCTTGAATGTTGAAATTTGAGGTTTTTATGGACATATGAAAACCCTTGCAATTTTAATTTCAAAGAAAAGTAGAGGGCCAGTATTAAGGTGTAATTTGACATACAGTGCTGCAAATTGTAATGTATGCTCATTAGGTCTATGACTCTTAGCCCTGAAAAAATAATGGACCTACCACAAATAGTTTTGGAGATAATTAAGTCTGAATATGGTCACTCAGGCAGTGACGCCAAATCAGGGGGAGGGGGTGTCCTTATTTACAGATTTTTTTGTGGAAAAAGTATGCACAGCTGAAATCTGCAATGGTGGATATGTTCTATTGGATGTTGAAGCCATCACATATATTTTTTTCAAGCAAATCCGAGGGGGTCGAGTGGGGACCATTTGCTGATTCCAGCTGGAATGACCCTGGTTTTGTCAGGTTGACTGATTTTGAACAGAGTTCTCAGAGAGCCCACTTTCAGACTGTTGTATCTAATAAACTAATATAAGTAGGTCCTTGTGAATTTTAAGGGGCAACATTTGGAACATGTACTTGTGAAATGTGGATTTTCCCACATCCTCTTGTCATTTACCACTGTTTTCTGGGAGCTTAAAGTTGCTTGAAAAATTCTCACTTTTGAATTTGTGGGCATCTTTGAAGGACTAAGTGCAGTTTCGAAGACATAGGTTTGATATGGACAATGTATGTTCCCAACTATTCTGTGCATGTTGTTTTGAAAGACTGATATTCTGCGATGAACAGTTTAGAAGATATGAAGTCTTTAAAATGGACAAACTGAAACTAGGTGCCATCTTTGCAATGTAAAAAAAAATGTCACGACTCACCAGCATATTATCAATAGTTTTGGAAAGATTAGATGCCTGTACTTGAAGAATATGTTCTGACAATATCAAATGCTACTTTACAAATCAGAATGGTTCAATTAAGTTTTTCACTAGGCCTACTGCAATTCAAGACTTGGTCTACGGTATAATAGCAAAATAGTAACTCATACAGTGTTGAGGATTAAACACGTGGCCATAACCTTTCATTCAGGAACATTTAGTTACCTAAAAATGTAGTTACCTAAAAGCTAAACGAAAAATAAAAAAATAAGGATATATAAATCACTCAACTGCTTCTTCTTCTCTGCCACATTGCATGCTTCATAAATACTCAAGTCAAATATCTTGTATCAAAAATGCCCAAGTCAAATTACCTGTCATTCACAATGTCAGCCCAAATAGATTGGCACCCAACAGTCTGCAAAGGTCATGATTATGGCCCCTACCACAATTCAGGAGGGGCCTGGCCAAATGCCCTGCTTGCCCACCTATAGTTCCGCCCCTGGTCATTTTTGTGAATTTGGTGGTTTTATAGGAGCTCCTGATGTCACACAGCAAAGGGTTTTTAAAAACTCATTAAAACAAATTGAGACAGAATACCATCCCAGATTTTTGATATTTAAAAAACAAACTAATCTAATCGTACCAAAACTGTTGAGTTTATTGTGGTGATTGCTGTCATTGTTTTGGTATAACATGACAAAGTTGCTCCCCAATATCAGTTTTTCATAGGAGCTGTGGAGGTCACACAGCAATGTTTTTTTCAAAATTCATTCGGACAAAATGAGGCAGAAAACCATCCCAGTTTTTGGATATGTTAAA
The DNA here is from genome assembly GCF_034702125.1 of Engraulis encrasicolus. NCBI lineage: Eukaryota > Metazoa > Chordata > Actinopteri > Clupeiformes > Engraulidae > Engraulis > Engraulis encrasicolus. The sequence continues at coordinate 24,999,332 of NC_085857.1, forward strand.
AGCAGACATCTAAATATTTCCAAAACTGTTCATAACAAGGTATAGATTTGTGACATTTTTTTTTGTATAGGGTGGCAAAGATGGCACTCACTTTCACTTTTTCCATTGTAAAGCCTTCATATCTTCTCAACTGTTCATCACAGAGGATCAGTCTTCAAACACAACATACACAGATTAGTTGGGAACATGCATTGTAAATATCACACCTCTGTCTTTGAAACTGCACTTACCACGGTCCTTCAAAGAAGCCCGACAATTCAAAGGTGAGCATTTTCTGAGCAACTTTAAGCCACCACAAAAAAATGATAAATGACTAGAGAAAATGGCCCTCTTCGAGGACTCTGTTCCAAAGCGAGTCAGGGGGGTACCTGATATATCCAAATTTTTAGTTGAGAGAGAGTTGCAACCTTTCCTATTGGGAAGTGTGTGAACCTCCTTGATTTTTTTAGCCACATCTGAGATGGTGGTGCGGGATGATTCGGTGATTTGGCGTGGAATGACCCAATAAGCTGTGGTGATTAGATGGCACAAAGTGCCAACAGGTCCTAAATATAGGCCTACTCATCATGCCGCTTCTCTGTGCTCTGTTTCAACCATGTGCATCAGGGTTATTTTTCCTTAGGGGTTTTGAGCATGTTTTGGTGGGAAATCGCCATTTAATACATCTGGTAACCATAGAGCGCATACACGGCATTTGGCATTCGATACATGTGCACAGAGGAGCCGGTTGAACCTATCAACAGTAGAATAACTTTCAAGTGGTCAGTCAGTGCATGGTGTTCGATGTCTGTGTTATTGCATTCTGCTCTGTGGGGCTTTTGAACTGGCACTAAGGTAAAGGATGAGACTGAATTGTTGTGTTTAGGGGGCTTGTTGTGGAGCATCTGGTGTCGTACTGTACGTAAAGTGCAATTGTTGCTTGTTACTACTCCAACTCTGAACAGACAAAGTATTTTTCTTGTTATTTCTTAACAAAAGTAGTCGCCCGCATAAGCAAGAGCTGTAGCTGCGCCTGCGCGCATGGTGTGCTGTCGAAACAAAACAGAGACTTGAGACCTCTCCATCCTGTGCTGCGTGGCCCGTACATAACATTACGGGGAGTTCTGGTAAAAGCCTTCCTGGCCTGCAAACATGCAACGCATATCATAAATGATACCTCATTGATTTTATTCTCATGGACTCGATCGCCCAACTTTCTGCCCAGCTTGTTGTCCCAGTCATCCGTAGGTGACCCATAACATTAGGGGCAGTTCTAAACCACTGGTAAACGCCTTCCTGGCTCGCAAACATGCAACGCAACTCATAAATTATACCTTGATATTGATTTTATTCTCATGGACTCGATCGCCAAACTTTCTACCCTGCTTGTTGTCCCAGCCAGCCACCTTTAAGAGTGTGGGTTTTTGAGCATTCTATAAAAAGAATGCGTTCTATAACAATGCAAGATTCCACAATTCCATATTTTATTGAATGACGCCCAGAATTCTATAGAACTTTCACTGCCCGAACATTCCCGTCACACCGGTGTAACGGTACACTCTTAAAGTTAATAATAATAATAATAATAATAATAATAATAATAATAATAATAATAATAATAATAGTAGTACAGTACTAATAATAATGCTACTAGTACTACTACTGGGCTGTTTTTTCCCCCTTGTCTTCCTAAGAAAAAAAACTCACGCCACGCTACTGGTTTGTAGCATTTCAATTCAGTAGGCTTGTCTTGCCTGGGGCGTCTTACCGGTGCTAAATTGGGAACAGCTTCGTCATTCCTGTCCTGAGTGCTATCCGTACAAGGTCCATGGTTGTCCGTATACGTCTGGCAGAGTTTTAATGTTTAGTCCCAAACACTAAACATTGCAGGTTTTTGCTTCTCCTTTCGCTTTCGCTTCAGTACTTCTGGGTGAATGAAATGTGTGTTGTCCTCATGTTCAACTTTGATCTTTTTGGTGTGAGCACTGCATGGATGGACGGATGAATGGATGGACGGACGGACAGATAGAAAGTTAGATTTATTTGTAGATGGAGAGATATAATATATTATAGATAAATAGATAGAGATATGGATGGATAATATCGGATTTTATCACAATTTTATCATTTATTTCACATCATAGGCAGTCTATATTAATACTGAACACTTAATTATCAATAAATTATATATCATTTTAAAGATATATCTAATTATTTATACAATTATTATATAATTAGATATATCAATGATATATAATTTTATTTTCAACTTTAATGTGGAAGTGACTTGCAATTGACACTTTTCGTTTCTTTTCAAGGTATTTGACATAATTTAAAATATGACCAAAATTGCAATTTTTTCTTAGAATTTTTCATAAA